>NC_072453.1:521572-618357 GCF_027596085.1 Anoplopoma fimbria
CAGCACAATCAGATGCGACCCTCCTCCACCCCAGTCACCTCCAGTCGGCATCACAGTCATGCTCCTCATTCATCATCGGATGCAACGACTCACTACATCACCACCACCACCAGTGTCTGGACTCCGGGGGGATTGTACCTGTCTGACCTCAGCATCACTGCCCCTCTGTTAGACGGTTTCGCCATGGAGTCCAATCGCCAAAGACTTTGCAATATTCATTTCATATGTGTAATAAATTATTGTTACATTTTATTGAAGTCTCTCCTGATTGAAATAGCAATGAGTGCATTAAAAAGAGAATTGAAGCAGATGTTTAATAGTAACAAACAAGTTACTTTCCCTTGTAACTCATTTCTTTTTTAAGCAGTACTTGTAATGTAATTCAATAACTTTATAGAGAAGTAACTAGTATCCGTAAATAATTTCAAATTTTCTACAGGTTAAGAGATGGCCATGAAGGACCAGGTGAGGGAAATGAGGTGAAGATGTGGCCGCAGTACAGAGGAGGAATCTGAAATGACAGGAAGGTAAGTGATATGACAGAAAACACCCAAACAGATAAATAAGAGAATGGTTAGTTGCTGGTTAGCTTTGTGAAACTCGTACCAGCTCCGGTTTGATTCGGCCAGAGAGGTCCAGTTCAACGTCCCTAGAACCAGTCTGTGATGCCTTCAATGCACCCGACCCCAAGGCCTATCCTATACACAAACACTTAAAACTTAATGTGGCACCCTGGACATTTGAATGGCTACAATTATTTGCAGGATTGTTAATGTATTAGTGTGTGTTATTAACTTGTCCCCCACACCATTATTTTCTGGTTATTATAATTTAAAACGCTTTGTGTTACTTCTCAATTAACCTGCTTTCACCTTAAGTAATCGGAGGGCGAAAATCACTTTCGCCAATAGGGGGCAGTAGCGGCTTCTGTATGGTGGTGACGCTGTAATTCTTTAGAGAAGCAAGTTAGTGAAGCCAAGAAAGGACAGTCAGGATAGCGGCAGTGAAAGATATTCACCCGAGACTGTCTTTCTGTTTGTATTCACAGGTGAGAGAAGTACACAAGCGTCATATACATTATGTTAAGTTCGCTCGCTTTTGCGGTGCCATGTTTTCATGTTTAGGAAGTGTTTATTGTTGACATATAAGGCAGCTAACTAAAGCTAGCATCAGTAGCTAAACTAAGAATGTCGAGCCCGCTAGCTCTTTGGCGCCAGCGTGACGTCACTAACCTAGCCGTATAATTGCATTGTTCCATGCAGGCTCGTACACAGATAAATGTTTTGTCCTGTGCTGGTGATAAGCAGTGCTTTATTAGTTATGTTAAGCTGTACATTTTAGGTTGTGTATTTATATTTTGTTTAACCTAATTACAGTTGTATTTAGATAGTCTCACTGATGTATGTTTGGCAGTGACACTGTAATTCTTTAGAGAAGCAAGTTAGTGAAGCCGAGAAAGGACAGTCAGGATAGCGGCAGTGAAAGATATTCACCCGAGACTGTCTTTCTGTTTGTATTCACAGAATTAAAACTCATCTGGCGACTGAATGGAAATTGTCATCATTCAGTGTGTAACATTAACACAAAGTAAAAGGAGAATTAGGGGTAAAACGTCAATGGAATTAATGTGACTTTTAAAGAAAAAGGGCATTTAGAAATAAAAATGTCTATTATTAAATGAAACATTTTATGAAAAGGAGTTGAGTTTTCACAATAGTTTGTTGATTTATGTAATATTCTAATAATAATATGTAATTTATTTATTTAATAAATAATAAGTAATTAATATCAGGATATGTAACTAGTTTAAACAACTCAATTAGGATTTAGAAACCCTTAAATTAGTATAAAACAACGATGGTACTCGAACTTACTACCATTAGTTTACCTAATGGAATTTGACATAGGACTTAAGTTGGATGCCACCCTATTTTGGAAAAACAGGGAAAACTTCAAAAAGTGATATTAATCAATTATATCTTAATCTCAGGGAGTTCTTCTCAAGGTGTACATTGACCTATTATTTCATATACACACAAATCAAATGATCAAGTTCTTTATAAATGAAATATTTATTAGACATTACTAAACTACTAAACATAAAATAAACAGAATAACGAATAGAATGAAGAGTAAACAGAATTATGAACCACAACTAATGAAAAGGATTGAATGTGACCAGGTAGAATCAGTGACTCATATCATTGACTGATTAATTAACATTAGTTCAAATGATTTAGGCACCGTTCAGCAACTGAGAGTTCGAGAAGCACCAGGGAAGATTGTGAAGCATCTTTGTATTAGTTTAAGTTAAATCTAATTTTGATCTTTTGGTCTAAGATATTTATTTCTAAGATTATTTTATAACGTGACTTAAATTGACTTGGTCTAGGAACATCAAACTCGTTTACATCTGGAAATGGTATTGTTTCACCCGACGGCTCTGATGGGCAGATTGGAGGTGAAGCTGCATGGAACGTAGGCTGTTCCTCTGAAGGTCTCTGCATCTTGTTGGATGATTGTAGTTGTTTGAATCACACTCTTCCATCTCTCGCTCAGTGGCAGTTGATTCGGCTTTCTCTGATGTCTTCGTAACCTGTTCGTCTTCTTCGTTGAGGTTCGGCTTGAACCATTCTTCCTCGTCTTCATCTCTCTCGGCACGAGGATGAGTCGTCTCTTCATCCCCCTTTGTAGCAGCAGGGGTCATTAGGGCATCTTGGCCAGTTTAAGAGTCGGTTGCTCTCAATAGTTGAATTAACGTCTGTTCCCCCTCTGTTGTCCTGTGCTGGGATTGAGATAAGGTTATATGGCAGGAAACTAAGAGAATTGCAGACAGAGTTAGCTATCATGAAGTTAACTATCCATAACTTTATAAACTCAGATGTTTTGATACAGATTATAAGATATAAGAACTTATTATGACTAGAACTAAAATATCAAGTAAAGGTTTCTTTAACTTGTTTATTACAATTGGGTGCTCTTCTTTGTCGTCATGAATGTGAATGCTCATAAAACCTAGAAAGGTGTGGTCATAAAACATGGGGTCACCCAAAGAGTTACCCTAAGTCTTATCTTTGGATAGTCCAGTCACAGGGGAGAAACCACTTAGTGCCCTTATAGGTCATGAGAGCAGTTCCTGAAGGAAGTGGTTAGGTTTAGATCTTCTCATTGACACTTAGATTTATATTGTCTTGGTGGACCTCCGCTACACTATTTATGTTGATTTAAGCGGCTGTAACCTCAGGTACGTACACGCGCACAAACGAGCAAATACTTTTTAGCATCCATATTTCTTGATGTAGGAGCTCACTTTAATAAAGAGCCTGCGGTGGTGCCTGGCCATCTTTTATTCATATCCTCCTCTCTTTTCACCGGGACCCTTTCTTTCTGCTTATGCCAGTGACAGCGGTGAATTTTTTTTCAGATCCATTGTGTAAGTAATTCAAGTCTTTGAGCTTTCACATGAGGCGAGGAGGCAGGAACGTACAGGTGGTCATTTTACATCGCTGGCATATCCCAGCACTCGACATCCTTGTTTTCCAAGTATCTAGGCGTAATCATATCAGCTGAGACTAATTCATCAGGTTGGGTGCCTTGGCAAATTCTTTAAACTGCTTCTCTGATTGAGTAAATCTGCAAATTAGGTAATGTGTGTGATGACAAGTAAGTCCTTTATGGAGCTCATTTTAACTTCCAATATTACTTTTTTTTTCAATGCCATTGTGATTCTGTCACCTCCCTGCCGCGCAATTACTCTGTGACACTAGAAGTGAGTAGTCTTTTCATCACCCCGACAACTTGTGATTTATGCTAAGTGTAGGATAATAGCCTCCTAAGCTAAGTAGAATATAAAAAATTACAATAATCATTAAACTCAGTGCATTTGCAATTTGGAGCTTAGAGACTCTGGAGAATGAAGTGGACTGGTTGCTCAGGGACTGTGAGTAAATGATTTGGGAGGGTTAGGATATTATGGGAGAGCAGGAGTAGGCTTTTTACTTTTTTCTTCCACCATATTTATTTTCCATTGCAAGTCAGCCTTCCCTTGTGAGATTAAAGAGTTAGAAAATAAATAAATTGAATGGTTACTTTAGAAATCGTTTCTTTAACCCTTTGAGGTCTAAGGCCATTTTCAGACTTAAATTCACCTTTTAATGTACTTCCTTTTAACAGGACACCCAAGTGTTTCATAAAAGATTGTAGAAAAGTCTCAGCTGTATGTAAGCAGAGGGTCAAATCTGTCCCTAAGCACTGCCCATTGACATAAGTTGGCCCTAAAGCTAATAAGTTGAAGTCTGGTTTTTGAAATTCTTTAAACCTCTAATGAAACCATACCTTTAACTCTTGTGGACAAATTGTTTTGGAGCTTGAAATGGGTTCACCAAAGTCTTGTGTGCATAAAAGTAGTGTAATATATGAATAAAATAGGAGATAAATGTATAATTAATGTCTTAAGTAACATTTTGTGTCAAATCGCTTTTTTGAGCAGAAGTATTGTCTGTCACTCCGCTTTCACCATAGAGGGTCTGAGATAAAATATAGGAGAATAATGAGTTCCTACTACATTTCAGCTTAATGGGATGTTTTTTCAAACCAAAAATGTCTTATAAATATAAAATAAAAACAGAGAAAAACACACAATTTACAATATTACATGTTTGCAAGGTGCATAGGGAGGTGGTGTCTGCTGGAGAGATGCCGGGTGGGCTCCACTGGGCCCTGGCAGCACAAAAAACATGACTACTAAGTTCACTGAAAGAAAGACCTGACTCAGTAACTTTACTTTCAGTATAATTAGCAAGACAAGATCAGTATTTTCAACAAGAACGAGACAATACACAGCTAAAAGGTATTTTAAACTATATAATACTAAAAGGAATAAAAACAAAAATAGGATAGGATTGCTGGAAACTTACTTGTTATTACTATGTGGGATGCAAACGGGTTGATGTGCTGAACTGTGCAACCCTGATGACTAGTTGTTCAACTGGAATGAAGGATTCCATCAGTGCCTTTGTGATGACATTATGTCATAATGATTCTATGGTTATGTCGTGGAACATTTCAGCATTCTACAGTGGGTACGGAAAGTATTCAGACCCCTTTAAATTTTTCACCCTTTGTTTCATTGCAGCCATTTGCTAAAATCGAAAAAGTTCATTTTTTTTCTCATTAATGTACACTCAGCAACCCATCTTGACAGAAAAAACCAGAAATGTAGACATTTTTGCAAATTTATTAAAAAAGAAAAACTGAAATATCACATGGTCATAAGTATTCAGACCCTTTGCTCAGTATTGAGTAGAAGCACCCTTTTGAGCTAGTACAGCCATGAGTCTTCTTGGGAATGATGCAACAAGTTTCTCACACCTGGATTTGGGGATCCTCTGCCATTCTTCCTTGCAGATCCTCTCCAGTTCTGTCAGGTTGGATGGTGAACGTTGGTGGACAGCCATTTTCAGGTCTCTCCAGAGATGCTCAATTGGGTTTAGGTCAGGGCTCTGGCTGGGCCAGTCAAGAATGGTCACAGACTTGTTCCGAAGCCACTCCTTTGTTATTTTAGCTGTGTGCTTCGGGTCATTGTCTTGTTGGAAGGTGAACCTTCGGCCCAGTCTGAGGTCCTGAGCACTCTGGAGGAGGTTTTCTTCCAGGATATCTCTGTACTTGGCCGCATTCATCTTTCCTTCAATTGCAACCAGTCGTCCTGTCCCTGCAGCTGAAAAACACCCCCATAGCATGATGCTGCCACCACCATGTTTCACTGTTGGGATTGTATTGGGCAGGTGATGAGCAGTGCCTGGTTTTCTCCACACATACCGCTTAGAATTAATGCCAAAAGTTCAATCTTGGTCTCATCAGACCAGAGAATCTTATTTCTCATAGTTTGGGAGTCCTCCATGTGTTTTTTGGCAAACTCTATGCGGGCTTTCATATGTCTTGCACTGAGGAGAGGCTTCCGTCGGGCCACTCTGCCATAAAGCCCCGACTGGTGGAGGGCTGCAGTGATAGTTGACTTTGTGGAACTTTCTCCCATCTCCCTACTGCATCTCTGGAGCTCAGCCACAGTGATCTTTGGGTTCTTCTTTACCTCTCTCACCAAGGCTCTTCTCCCACGATTGCTCAGTTTGGCTGGACGGCCAGGTCTAGGAAGAGTTCTGGTCATCCCATACTTCTTCCATTTAAGGATTATGGAGGCCACTGTGCTCTTAGGAACCTTGAGTGCTGCAGAAATTCTTTTGTAACCTTGGCCAGATCTGTGCCTTGCCACAATTCTGTCTCTGAGCTCCTTGGGCAGTTCCTTCGACCTCATGATTCTCATTTGTTCTGACATGCACTGTGAGCTGTAAGGTCTTATATAGACAGGTGTGTGCCTTTCCTAATCAAGTCCAATCAGTTTAATTAAACACAGCTGGACTCCAATGAAGGAGTAGAACCATCTCAAGGAGGATCAGAAGAAATGGACAGCATGTGAGTTAAATATGAGTGTCACAGCAAAGGGTCTGAATACTTATGACCATGTGATATTTCAGTTTTTCTTTTTTAATAAATTTGCAAAAAGTTCTACATTTCTGTTTTTTTCTGTCAAGATGGGTTGCTGAGTGTACATTAATGCGAAAAAAAATGAACTTTTTCGATTTTAGCAAATGGCTGCAATGAAACAAAGAGTGAAAAATGTAAAGGGGTCTGAATACTTTCCGTACCCACTGTATATGCTGGTTACATGTTTGCAAGGTGCATAAGGGAGATGCTGGATGGTGCAGGACAACCTTGTTTCATACATGCTGGTCTGCAAGCTGCATTAATGAAGGAGGTGCAGTGATGCAATGAAATTTCTTTCATTGAGTGTCTAGGGGCTCCAGGGACCAGATTTCGTCGAGAAGTGTCTTTAACCTTTTTGAGAGTGAAAAGCCTCATGTTGCACAAAGAGAATTATTCAGACTACTCTAAAGGTATTCTCCCAAAATAGAGTCAAAGAGAGAAAGAGACTGAAAATGCATATGGAGAAAGTGAGGGGAGTGTGTGTGTGTGTGTGTGTGTGTGTGTGTGTGTGTGTGTGTGTGTGTGTGTGTGTGTGTGTGTGTGTGTGTGTGTGTGTGTGTGTGTGTGTGTGTGTGTGTGTGTGTGTGTGTGTGTGTGTGTGTGTGTGTGTGTGTGTGTGTGTGTGTGTGTCAGACAATGCATATAGGCTTATCAAGCAAATGAGTGAATGTCGGTGCACTTTTTTGCAAATTTGGGGACGGGGTCTGTGTGCCCATTGGGTAACAGTGAGCAGAAGAAGTAGGACAGGGGACAGATAGGGCCAGACAACTAGAATAAAACCACTAAAATATTCAGGCAAGGAGAGCGAGAGGCGGAGAGGAGCACCTTTACCAGCTTTCATTTTCCTCCCGTTCTCTGTGGGGACCAGAGGCTGAGATGAAAACAGGAAATAGAAGGGATGAGAGGAGATAGAGGGTATGGAGTCGTGTCCCTGGATGAATGCAGGTAGGGATGGCTGAGAATAGACAAGAGATGGCTCAGGCTGCTCAGGGGCCACTCTTACTGTCTCCATATCTCTCTCACACCAGCTCTTTGGTTTTTCACTTTCTGCCAGGTGCTAAGCTAACTTTGATAAATATTAAAAAACTTAAATTTGAACTTTTCTTTAATTTCTGTGGAATTGGAAAAAAATTGTCAAGAATCTTTAAGCTAATGTCTGTATTTCATGCTGGATAATATAGAGCCATATTGAAATCCAACAAACTAATGATAATTTTATCAAAGTAATTGTAAACATATTGGAGTTAAAGCATAAAGAATATAGATGTTTCTCCATTTATTACAAAAATACCATTGCTAATTAAACAGTCTACACCCAATTATTTTCTTTGAAACATTTAGATAGAAATTCCATTGCCGAATGTAACTGTTTAAATTAGAAATCTGGTTTATTATAATTTATATTTTGGGTTTGACCATTCATTTTTAGGCTTGGCAACGGTAGTTTGACAAAAAAAAAAACATAAATGCACTATTCCAGTAGTTATTAGTGCCAGAGACATTATAATCCTGATTGGTGACTTCATTGCCAAGACTGGAAGCAAATATTAGGGATATGAGGCAGCTTTGGGTGAAAAAAATATTAAATTGGCTAGATGTTTGCTGAGACCTGTGTTAACAATAATCTACGGATTGTGGGTAGTGTATTCCCCCATAAAGCAATCCACGAAGGAACTTGGTTGTCACCAGACCGTGTCACAGAAAACCAAATCGACCACATTTGTAGAATTGTCAGAAGGTCCATGTGAGAAATTTGGAACAAGAAAGGGAGCAGATGCAGCATCAGATCACCATGAGGGAAATTCGAGCAAAAGCTGAAGAGACACCACAGGGCCACATGCCAAAGAGTGAAAGACAACAATCAATACCTCAGTATTGCTCAAGTGGCAAAGACGTTCAAGGATATCCTCTCAAGGAGCAACACAGAGCGGTTACAGCTGAGGATGATGGGAGGGATGGACAATGAATGAGAAGTAGGAATACCTAAAAGAAGCTTGGAGCTAAACCTGTGAGGACGCCCTGGGGACAAAGGCCCAAAAGCACAAGGAAGTGGATAACACCAGGAACCCTCAGCACAATCCAAAGGAGGGAATCCAAAGGGAAAGTGAACAACTCAAAAACAAGGCCCGAAAAGGCACATTGGCCCAAAAAGGAGTACAACAGATGCCACAAAGTGAGAAAGAACATCAGGAGGGACAAGAGAACACAGATGAAGGGGTTATGTACCATAATTAGGAAATTGTCTGAGACATACCCGCATGGTAAAAAAAATAAATTACAGACAATAATGGCCAACTGCTTTTAACCCAGGAGGCACAGCTCGACAGATGGGTAGAGCATTTCTAAGAACTCTTAAACAGGCCACCACCGGCCGAACAGCCGCATATTCCCAAAGCCAGGAGACCACTGCTAAATTAAGTGTGATAGACCAACAAAAACTGAAATAAATGCAGAATTAAGCAGCTAAAAGCTGTCAAGGCTGCCGGCCCTGACAGTATTCCAGCTGAATCCCTTAAAGTAGACATGAAACCATCAACAGACATGCTCTACCGCTTCCTTCAGAAAATTCGGGAAGAGGAACAAACACTTACAGAATGAGTGGAGGGACACATTGAGTAACGGCCAAAAAATAAGGTAACCTAAGTAAACTACAGGGGGATCACCCTTCTCTCTGTGCCCAGTAAAAATGGGTCATCCTCAATTGTCTTCAGGAAGATGTTGATAAGAGGCTATGGGACCAGCAAGCAGAATTCTGGAGGGCTCCCTAATGCCCTGAACACAGCGACTTTGAGATACAGTTTGACAGTGTAGACAAGACAACACTAAGGCTCCACTGTGGAATTCCCTCACGGATCTTCAACTTAACCGAGATCGTATGAAAGAACCTCATGCAAAGTCATACATATGCAGACCAGCTCTCCCACAGCTTTAATGTCAAGATGAGCGTCATGCAGGAATATGTACTTTTACCATTCCCGTTCCTTCTGGCAGTTGACTGGATCATGAAGAAAAGGGAAAAGAAATGGGATTCAGCGGACAGTGTGGGAGCAGCTAAATGATGTTGACTTTGCAGATGACATAGCTGACTAAACTAGGTCATACAATCTAAATACATCAATGACACAGGTGCAGATCCACTCAAAACTAACAACCCAATCCTCATGATCAGCACAGCCCTAGAGGAAGTAGAAACATTCACAAACCTAGGCAGTGTTGTTGACACCACCCGAGCGACAGATCCAGACATAAAAAACAGGATCAATGATGCTAGGTGGTGTTTAATATAGACAGGGGAGATCAGGGCCTAAAATCTCAATGCACACAAAACACGCTTCTTTAAATCCAACGTGAACTGGCTAAAAACCACAAAAACATCACAAAAAGGCTGCAAATACTCATTAAGACCTGCCTCAGGAGAATACTAAACATCTGGTGCGAGAACGAAGGAAGCAATATGAACATGCTGAAAAGAACAAACCAGGATCACATTGAATTACAAGAAAAAGTGGAGTTTGATTGGACACACCCTCAGAAAACCTCCCACAAAACATCAGTCCACAAGCCCCATAATGGAACCGAAAGGTACAAGCAAAAGAGGTCGCCATAGGAACAGTTGTAGAAGAGAAATGTCTGGGAGTGGGATCAACTGGGCCGATTCCGAACGAACCGCCGACAACCGAGTGAGGTGGAGGAGAGCTGCACACTCTAAGAGTAGGTAGAACCAAAGTGCCAGTGCCTAGCAGCTCTTTTTTTGCCCGAGGGCCCCCAAGCAGGTTTCCAGCCATGCGGACCACTGGTTTTTATTCCCTCATTTGTCTTTGTTGTAGCAATGTGTCCATGTTGACAGATCTCAGCAATTACTTTGCAGATTACAATGTAATCCAAACCAATTGGAACAAATCTACAAAAATAAATTATATTAAGCCAGAACAATGCTATTATGGTATGTAGTATACATGAACTGCCAAAGTGTTACAATGAAAACCACCCAGTCAGCTTCAATGAGCCGCAGCTCCTTCCAGTCTTTATCAAACCAGCAGCTATACGCCGCCTGTGCTTCCAGCCACAACGTGTTGTGGAGCACTTCCCTGTTCCGACACACACCGCATTTAAGACACCAAATTAATTTTCCAAATGGCAAGATTGTAAGATGATCAGCTTAGCGTATCCACAGACATCCAGTCTGCCTCAGCACTGTTATATTGGATTTGTCGTCTCAGAACTGATAAGTACAAGAGGGTGTGCTGATTCTGTGAATTTGAGTCTTTCTTGTCAAGTATTTGAGGGTTTTTTTCTAGCCCATTTCTATATTCATAGAGCTGTCTAGTCCTTTGTTGCCCTTTTTCTTATCCTCCGTATATGTACTGTCTGCAGTGCATCCATTTATCTCTCTAGCGCATGATGTTCCGTACGGAAAAAAGAAAATAACTTTTTTTGAACTGAATTGTGTTCAGACTATGCCCTGGATTTTGGGTTTCGTTGCAATAACAGCCCCCTCCCTTTTTGAAAAAGTCATGGAAATTCAGTGAAAACTCTATTAGCTCGCAGAGTTTGATGCGCTTTTGTGTCGGTGGGAGCTGAGACTTCATATGTAAGTGAGAGAGACACATAGCAGCCAGGACTGAAAAACTAGCTCTTGGAACTTGACATGTGCAAAATGGTATTGCACGTTAAAAACGGTTTCCACGGCCTTTGTTTCCTTGTCTCACTGGGGACGTAGCTGATGTTGCTCTTTGGTTTTGGTTGTTGTTTGTGCATGTTTTTTTCTCAAGCCGGAGAAAAAGAGTTGGCTGAGGTGACACAGAGAAAAAGGTTATCAAGGGGTTCAGTGTGTGTTAGGGCTGAGTGTCCTACCTTTCAGTATAGTCTATATTTTTTCCTGTATGGTGTAAAATAACTGCACTGTGGGGTTTGAAATGTTGGTGCATCTTAAATCCCGGCTCCAGTTTTGTCATTATCCTGAAAACCTTCTCCCCGAAACAATTCCAATTGGTTGCATATCCTTCATATAAATCTTGCTGTCAGTGAAGGCCTTTTATGAGCTTCTGGTGATGGTTGTGAGAATGGATGTGGTGAAGAATAGAAGAGGTTATACAGTGGACGTTGCTTCACTTGTCACTCCGTTTGGATTGAAGATAGCATTTGAGTCCTCATAACTTACTCGCGGAACAATTGTGCTTCAACTTTATTGAATTTATCACCACAGTTGGCAAGAGGTGGTCCAGTCTTAATATTACAGGGGACACTGGCCTCCCTTTGCCCCCTTACTCTCACGGAGACCCCCTGCGCTTTTGATATGCTATCACATAGACACCTATATAAATCACACAAATACCCCCCTTTAACGTTATGTGTAGCATTTACGCTACACAGGAACCACAGCGACACGTCACTCGCCACCCGATTCCGTACGTCTTGCCCGATTCTACTGCATATGTGCAAACTGATGCTACAAACCTGTTGCTAAATACTCACGTGCACCCAATTCTTTCCATAATAATGCTACATTATTAAGAACAAATCGATGTTGAAATTAACAGAGTCAACATTAGCCGTGGCATAATCTCTGAGGAACGCCAGGCTGCAGCACACAAAAGGAAAGTTGCTTGACATTATTATGAAATATCTGATTCCTGTACTTAATCAAAGGTTTCGGCCCAACTTAATCCCTGGCTGCCCTTTAAGACGTATTGAATTAAATCAGGTCATTAAGATTTTGAATATTTAAGTTAATTCATCAAGGTCATATTTGGAATCAAAAGTTGAGCCTCAGTTTCTGTCGGTATGGGTTTATCTCGGTCTCTATTTGATTTTGTATCGGTTTCTGTTTTTGGCTCAAGGTTGAACGTTGTCACAGCAACAGCAAGCAGAGTAAATGGAATGAAAATCTGACCATGGGAAGCAGTTTGGGCCTCCGGTGACCTGCACTTTGTAAAGCACAGGCGGCAATGAAGCAACACCAACGATGTTATTCCACTTGAACGGGATCACCTCAGCCTCCCTCCTCTCTCCTCCCCGGTTCAGAGCTGAGGTTACGGTGAGTTTGGCCACAAACAGTCCTATCATGTCATGCCCCCGAATATGCACAGTTCTGGATTGGTTTCACACTCAAGCGCTCTGATTTGATTAAACTGCCGCCTCCTGATAACAAGCGTACTGTATTCAGCATCCTTCAAATGCGACCTCTTCCTAGCTGAGGGAATTGATTTCACTTGTGTTGGTATGCCGCAGAATATCTGAAATCTGGGAAGTTAGAGACATATTGATGTTCTACTTCACAGCCACAGATTTGTGATAGATCCGGTAAAGTTATACAGTATGTGGAAATGTTTATTTTTTTTTATTTTGCAATGCTGCCTCGTCTCAAACTCGATGCCACCAAGCAACCTCGTTCCAAATAAATATGGAGTGAAAATAATACAGCTTTGAACATTACTCACTTTGAAGGCTACAACTTCACCTACAGCAGTAGACAGGTGGAATCAAAACATGGAGCGGAGAATACATTGTATATTTTTCTAAGAGAAGCAGACGCACATTTCCCTCTTTGTCAGCAAATTCTATTTGTGAAAGAAAGGCAATAGGGCATCCTGCCAGCATTCAGATGTAGAAATACAAAATTTCTTCCAAGTCCTCAACTTCTCCAGCCTCCCCTCTTCCTCTCATTCACCACTCCTCAGTGGCTCCTTAATGCTTGAAGTTCCTATCACAGTCTGCACTTCAGAGGACCTATAGGAGATATTATTTTTGCAAAAGGTGAAGGTCCTCATTATGCAAAAGCCAGAATTTTCCCGGCGTCATGCATTATTCCAACTCTTCAACATTTACTGTCTTTATTCTTAAAGTTATCTTTGTCCTTTTTTGAACTCGTATAATCTTGACTGTTGTGTTAGGTAGCCTTGTTACAGACCTCTTAATCACCATCCCCCATCTCAGATTGGTTGAGCATCTTGGATTTTGCGCATGGACCGGACAAACCTGTCCATAAACCTGCAAGGCAATGGTCACGTGACACACGGAGGCAACCAATGGCATTGTTTGGCTTGTTTTTTTGCAACATTTCACCCAAGCGGCAACCTCCGGTTCTGCGAGTAAAGTCGATGCGGAAGTGTCTTAAAACTAGCATTCTCTCTACTGACCAGCAGGGGGCGACTCCCGACCGTAATCTAAGATGGCCACAGCAAAATCACCGAACTCCAGGCTTTGAAACAGCAGACAAACCAATGGGTGACATCCCGATAACTACGTCCACTTCTGATATACAGTTTATGGTTCCACCATAAAAAACTTGAACCGCTAGCACCACTGCCACGGCTGCTATGTTGACATCAGTGGGACAGTTACAGAAGTCGCTACTGATTGGCTAGGTTTAAAAAAAAAATGACTGAATTACAATAAAATGGCAGCTCAGTCTGACCAGGTTATTGAAATTTGGTGACATAGTGGCTACCAGCAGGTTGTGGGACACCGATCACTTTATAGGATTTCCCTCTGATACAACTGTGACAAATGCTGCACATCCAACAATTACATGAATCAATTTCCACAATACAGGAATTCAAAGCTCACGCTGTACAAACGCCAAGTTACTGCCAGCATCACATCGTCATCGACCTCCTGGCTCATACCACTTCCCCAAGCACATCATACTCCACATGTATAGCCTGTCATTTATTATAATGGAACATCAATGACTGTCCACAAGCGATTAAAGGAAATGCATGAGTTTTGTTTCCTCTACCATCTGGGTTCTCTGAGAGTGAACACCTTTTGTGATAACCTCAGGTGTTATTCATGGAGGAGGAATAATGATTGCAGTTTAAGAAGATAACCTCACAGCACTGCAGGTATTTCAAAACAAGAGCGTTGTCTTTATGCTCTGACTAATAAGCTTGACATTGCGAGGAAGACTGACATTCTGACGTGGGAATAAATTCTGCGAGGGAAAGAAAAAAACACCTTGTAAACATTGGCATTTTACTTTGTCCCAATGTTCCCAGTACGTAGTTATCCTGGTCACAAACAATGATCAGAACAATTTGCACACTTAAAAACTTGAACACGTGTGACCAGCAGGGGGGCGATTACAGAAAGGAATGTTGAATTTCACCAGAATACCCACAATTCTCTTGAGAGAGTTGCCTGAAAGACATAATTTCTAGTCGACCTGACAGAGAAGCATCCAAGAAGAAACTGTGATGACTGCCATTATAGTGGATCATTAGTTTCTCCAAAATAATCAAATCATAGATAGTGAGCAATCTACTCAGTTCTGGAAATTCTTTTTTTGTTTTTATTAGCTATTGTATTAGTGTTATTATGGTTTGTTATGGCAGCCATTTGACCACCAGTTTGTTGACACTTCTTCCAGGTCAATTAACGTCTTTGCTTTTCCCAACAAACCTCTGCCATTACCCCTCTGGGCTCTGGCGCGTTCCCACGATCAATTTCTTGTCCAACTCCACGACAGTTAGTCACAGCGTTGCCAGATGTGTGTTATTAGTTTAATAGCGCGAACAGAAGCACAGTGACTTTACAGACAAATCTCCCTTTTACACCTTAAAGTCCTAACAAACTCCTTTTGGTCGAGAATAATTTCTCTCGAGGGCTTGAGGGGGGATTTGAGAATAAGGCTGTTGCAGCAAATGAAGCAAAAAGACATTGTAACTTAACAAAAGTCACAAAGTATTTCTTTAAGAGTCCTTGAATGTAGGAAAAAAGAAGAGAATATGGAAATATTGTCATCATTGAAACACGTTGAAAAGTCGAAGACCTGATGAGATACTGCTCTCTTTGCTGAACTACAAAAGGATAAGCTGATACCTCCCTGGCATTTTAGCAGGTGGAGTGGTGTCCGGACAGCACTGCAAAAATGACCCTTCACCCTGACATCTCGACTGTGTTGCCGTCGGGTCAGAGGCTAAGCTTAGCTTTATGTTCATTCCTGATTGGAGCTCCCACTTAGTTCTCAACTCCAATCATCAGTCTGGACAGGAGACACAAAGCACCTGTCTCATCCCACGTCCTGTTATAACCGGAGCTGACTGCTGTGTGTGTGTGTGAGACAGAAGCAGAGCATACGTGCAAGTGTGTGTGTTTGCAGGAGCAATGAGCCTTTGAGTCCATACATTGAGCTAGCACCCTGAGAATATATTACCATCTCCTTTTTTTTTTATTACTATTCATAATTCTGGTGATATTGACACAGTGATAAGCTGAATTGAGTTTATGAGGCTTCTCCTCTGAGAGGGATACCGACCTGCACTTCTAGTTGTGTCAGCAGAATAACGTCAAAACTAATCACAATTTAATGGATCTCCAAGTCCCAAGGTCACAGAGATGTGAATAAAGCATAGCCTGGTGCGCACTTGGATAACCCCATACTCAACTCCAGTCCACTTCTGATAAACTGCACATCAGGGTTGGATTTACTTAAAATGGACACTGGCTTGCTACAGGCTTTATTTAAATATATAGTTTCTCAGTAGACATTCCGTCAATATGTGTACGCTGAGATATTCCCAAAGCTATTCTCTTCATCTCTCAGTACATTCTGACTTCTGCATCTGGTCTTTAGCTCTCAGTACCAAGCCTTTCTGTTCCTACCTACCTAAGACGTGAAAACAGCATGCAAATCTATACATATATATTCTTTTTTTGAGTGGAGTCATTTCCTAAAATAGCTTTAAAGGGTAGTTTTTGGCAAACAAAATTTTGGATTTGTTGACCCTATGTTTTAATTCTTTAATCTTATCATTTAATGCTAAAGGTACTCGCTAACGTTAGCCAGGTAGCAGGTTTAGAGATTAGCTTGTTATATTCAGTTCATATGCCTTTAACTCACCCTTCTGTTATACTGCTGTGTTGGTAATGTTGTAGATTGACAGTGGAACTTGTTCAAGGGTAGACTTTAGGGAGCCACTGACTTTGCATTTAGTGTTAATATGAGGTCAAATTTTGAAGCTGCAAAACTAATGACTTTCCCTAGCATTTTGTTTCGAGCAAAGCTGTGCTCAAGTAGTAATAAGGTGGCTTCAAATGAAGTACTTGAAAATGTCGTACAACGTCTAAAACATGCACACACCGGTCCAACGTCGGCATAGGGAAAGTTTGCAGGATTGAACCTCTCTCGTTTTATTCTAGACCACCAGGTGAAAACATGTGTCTCTTTATCCATAAGTGACTGGCTGCAGTCATACGCTGTGTATAAGTAGTGGATGTAGTCGTCTTGAAGTCAACCATTGGTTTGTGAACTGCGGTTTTGAGGCATCTAGTTCGACATTTTGGCCATCGGCATTTTGGATTTTGGGCGTACGCATGTTTTTGTTTTTCAACCAGTGAACAAAAGTTAGCATATTTCGACTGCTGAGGATTGACCTAGAGATGCCCTGTGCAGTTCTGGTGTGGGCAGGGAACTGTCAATCACAAAGCAAACCCTGCTTTATAATCTATTTGACTCTAAATGGGACTGTTTATTTACTTAATGAAATGTATTGAAGAAGACTTGAAACTAGCGATTCAGACCGTAAATGCATTTTCACAAAGTTTATACAATCAGACTTCTTTTTGCAACCAGAGGAGTCGCCCCCTGATGGTCAATAGAGATAATGCAGGTTTAAGGCACTTCCATACTGGCTTCACTTTTCAGAACCGGAGGTTGCCGCCTGGTTACAGTATAGGTTATAAACCTTGGCCCCTACATGATGATGGAACATGGGCTTAACTAAAAACTCAAAGTACAGGTCAAATAAGTATATTTATTAATAAATAATTCTAGTTTCTTGCCGTCACTGACCGTGTCACTCGCTAACAACATCTCAAGGAACACACAAAACATTTTGAAATTTGTTTTGTTGAGTAATGTACACTTTTTTCTCTACAGTAAGTTGGAATGTTGGTAGCAAAGAGATCCTCAGGGCCTCAGAATCCGAGACAGTGAAAAATTGCAGCATTAGGTGTTTTGTAGATGAATATATTGATGGTCGGAGCCATGTTTCTCTCATTAGGGCAATCTCTGCCTCAAGAAAAATACATTAACAAGAAAATCATGGTTACTTTGGCCAGGTCTGGAGTCAAAATAACTGCACGCAGGGTTAGACTATTTCTTTTTTTAGTCTTCTCTTTTGGCTGGCTCCCGCTGTTTTGTTCCATTTTTAAGTGATTTTACAGAGCTCGCACAGCGGGACATTTCAGAGTAGCCCTCCTCCACCCTCCTGCTATCTTTGAATAATTTAAGTGTCTGGGTTCGGTGCTATCACGCAGATGACAACCTGCTTTGATATTGCGTGTGCAGAAGGACCATTCTTCATATACTTTCTCTTGTCAAAGACGGAGCATGCCCAGTGAATCCAGTGACACCAGCATCAAATGATTAATTAGGAAACACATCCTTCAGAGAAGGGCCTTTCAGTTACTGTGTTTGCAAACTGTTCAGTTGAATAAGAGTCAGTGAGTCCACATGGATATATCTCAGGACACGCTGCGCATTGGGATAGATTTTGGGCCATTTTGGATCGGCTGTGATGACGATAGACATTGCCTTGCTGTCACTTTGGTACTTGATTTTTTCATTTTCCTTTTAAGCGCTCATCTTCTATCTTTAGAATGAAAAGAAGGCAGGTGAACAAGTAGAAGTTACAGCAAATGCTGAAACATAGTGTAACAGTAAAGGAACGTCAATTACATAGCAATCCCTAGCTATCACCATCGTCATTCGCCACCATAAGCTATTATTATATTCCTTTATTGATCCCCATGGGGGAAATTCAAGTGTTGCAGCAGCTCAACTACACAGACACAGACAATAAATACACATACTATACAACTACACAGACACAGACAATAAATAAATACTATACAATACTATACAACTACACAGACAATAAATACACATACTATACAACTACACAGACAATAAATACACATACTATACAACTACACAGACAATAAATACACATACTATACATCAATCACCCAGCAACACAGACAATAAATACACATACTATACATCAATCACCCAGCAACACAGACAATAAATACACATACTATACAACTACACAGACACAGACAATGAATACACATACTATACAACAAAATAAGATAGAACAGGAATAAAAATGTACATGTATGGGGGGGGGGGGGGCTGGTCAGCCTGTTGACAGACTGTGGTCTCCACTGTTGTTGTACAGTCTGATGGTGAGAGGGATTGTCCAGGATGGCTCCGAGTTTGGCCTTCATCCTCCTCTCACCCACTGACTCCAGACTGTCCAGCTCCAGACCCACCACAGAGCTGGCTTTCCTCACCAGCTTGTTGAGTTTGTTGGCATCTCCAGTCCTGATGCCACCACCCCAGCACACCACAACAAAGAAGAGGGCGCTGGTTACCACAGACTGGTAGAATGCCTTGAGCAGTTTATTGCACACATTGAAGGACCTCAGCCTCCTCAGGAAGAACAGCCTGCTCTGTCCTTTCCTGTATAGGGCATCAGTGTTGTGTGTCCAGTCCAGTTTATTGTTGATCTGCACCCCAAGGTACTTGTAGGACTCAACCCTCTCCACTTCCCCTCCCTGAATGAAAACAGGGACAGGGGGGCTTCTGTTCCTCTGGTAGTCCACCACAAGCTCCTTGGTTTTGCTGATGTTGAGCTTCAGGTGGTTGTTGCTGCACCATGTGATGAAGCTCTCAATCAGTCCTCTGTACTCCTCCTCGTTGTCCCTGGTGATACATCCAACAATGGAGTCATCGGAAAACTTTTGGAGGTGGCAGGAACCAGAGTTGAAGCGGAAGTCCGAGGTGTAGAGAGTGAAGAGGAACGGTGCCAGTACAGTTCCTTGGGGTGCGCCGGTGTTGCTGATCACAGACTCAGAGACACAGCCATCCACCCTGACGTACTGTGGCCGGCCTGTGAGGTAGTCAGTGATCCAGGAAGTGGTGTCGGGGTGCAGGTTCATCTCCAGCAGCTTCTCCTTATCCTCTGGTCCTAACAGTCTGCTGAGAGAGGGGGAGGTGGCAGAGGTGTAGATGGAAGGGGGAGCAGAGACCCCAGCAGAGGTGTGAATGGGGGAAGAGGTGTTAGGTGGAGACCTAGCCTCACTATCGGAGCACACCGGGGTGGGGGTAGTGTCGAACCTATTGAAGAATAGGTTGAGCTCCGATGCGAGTGCTAGGTCACCCTGGAGGGTCTCCTCAGCGTCCTTCGACCAAACCTTCACAGTCCTTGTGCTGGCCGCCTGTTGCATAGCCAGTGGCTTGTAGGTGGCCACAAGTTCTATTAGGTTATGGTCAGATTCACCAAGGGGGGGAGGGCAGAGGAGCTGTAGGCCCCCTTTACATTCACGTAAAAGAGGTCCAGGATCTTGTTCTCTCTCGTTGCAACACTGACATATTGTTTAAAGTTGGTCAGGACAGGAGAGACGGAGACATGGTTAAAGTCCCCGCTGATCATTATGAGTGAGTTGGGATGTTTAGTCTGAAGCCCCGCTGTAACAGAGTGGATGACGTCACTCGCGCTCCTCGCTGCAGCTGATGGTGGGATGTAAACAATAACAACAATGGCGTGTGAGTACTCCCACGGTAGATAGTAGGGTCTCAAACCCACCGCCAGGAGCTCAGTGCAGATACACTCCTTCACAGTGACATGGCCGGGATTACACCATTTAGAGTTGACAAAGACGGCAAGACCTCCTCCTCTCTTCTTACCGCTCTGTTTCCCTCTGTCCGCCCGAACCAGCGTGAAGCCGGCTAGTTCGAGCAGACTGTCCGGTATCTTCCCGTGCAGCCATGTCTCCTGAAGCAGAGCAGACTACACTCCCTGTAGGCCCGCTGGTTGCTCACCAATGCTGACAGTTCATCCACTTTGTTAGCGAGGGACCTCACATTCCCCATAATGACCGTGGGGAGAAAAGGTTTAACTCTCCTGTCCCTCTCTATCCTCTCCCGGACCCTCACTCCGGCTCTTTTTCCGCGACGGGGTTGTCTCCATATCGCGTCGGGTATGCGGGCGGAGGGAACGCCGGCTCCTCTCCGGTAGCGCAGAAGCTGGTCGCGGGTGTAGGTCAGCATGATTAAAAGTTCCAGTTGTGTGCAGAGAAGGTGGAAAAAACGCTACAACTAAAACGCTGAAGCAGGAACATGCAATTACCAAAAAAAAGAAAACAACAACGAATAAAAATAGCAGAAAAAATACAAAAGTAGCAAAGCTGGTAGAGAGCTGCTGCGACAGGCTGCCGACCTCTGGCGCCATTTTAACATAACTATTGGTGAGGCTGTCATGATTTTGTATTTCAATCTGCTTATTTTATTCAGTTTTATTGGTTATCCATGTTGTTCAAGTTATTTTCTGCTGTCATTTCAGACCCGGTCCCTCCACCCTGCCTGCTCCTCCACTTATAGGTTATCGTCACCTGCTCATCTTCCCCACTCAACTGTTCCCCATTCACTCATTAGCTCCATAGTATATCTACCATCCCTCTTCCACTAGCTATTTGCCAGATTGTCTTAACATTTCTGAGTCGGCTGAGTTCATATTTGGCCAGATTGATCTGTCACAGTTCAAAGGCACAGAAACCCAAGAGGGTTTCAAGAGGCAGTTGGAACTTAGAGTCTTTACTGAAGGCAAAATTCAAGGATTTACAAATCCAGGCAGGCAAAAATGTGTCAGGCTGAGGCAGAATCCAGGGTTCACAGGCAGGGTCAAAAAACAAGGTAGATCAGGATCAGGAAAATTTACTAGCAGAATTGAAATGCTGGAAAATGTAACCTTTTTTTCACTGAAGAAAAACATTTATTTAATTCTGAGAGTTTAAAAATGAAGAGATTTGTCAATTTGTTACAAAAGTTGAGCTGACTTACCCGGTACAGTAATGTAAAAAGCTTACTAAATTTATGACTAGGAATGAATTATTGCTGAAATACAAATCTTTCTTTGGCCTTTGTGAGTGCTCCAAATTGGGCTACTGTAACAGTAAGAATAGTTGAGCTGTCCTGCTCTGTCACATCATCGTGCGCTGTCAGCAGCTACATTTTTACGTGCACTACCGTGATTATGGACGTGGTATTTCAAACCCTGAGCTGCATAACAACACATCGATAACGGGATGTTGAAACGATCACAGGCTGCCGATAAATTGAAAATACAGAAATGAGTGGAAACCAATGGGGTGACGGGAACTGCTCTTTATAGCTTGCATTCAGAAATTGTCAGCAACGGATACTGGTTCTGTAATATGAAGATGTCAGCAAAGATGGGTTCACTGTAGCACTACAGATAGAGACAAAATTAAGATCCCAGCAGGGGAATGCCTCAAAATAACTGTTTGAAACAATGGTTGCACTCTCAGCACTTCTTACCCACATGCAGGGTAGACTGTTATAAAAAGACAGCATGGAATTAGCAACAATAAAAGTCCTTCCATGCGTTTTCTTGAAAAATATCTTACTCAAATGGAAAATGTTTCTTATCTATGATGTCTATGTTCTGTGTATGACAGTGTTTGAATAAACCTGCTCGAAACATACACACATCCACTTGTCCGGTTAAGCCTCCTCCCGACGCTCCCTCCAGCAGACCCTGAAATAATTCGTCGGCGTGTTCGTCTCACAAACCTGATCCACAAACACTAAAACATCCAGGGGCCAATCATCTGAGAAATTGATCCTCCCAAAGACTAACATTCACAAAGCCAGTTTTGGTGGCGACGTTACATTCAGTAGGTACAAACACGGAGCTGATAAAACTTGTGTTTTCCTGTTCTTTATATCCCCACCCAACCACAGAGAGAGTTGACTCCAGTCTTTTCTATTTCAATTTGCGGTGTGTTTTTAAAGCTAACTAAAAAAGCTCTGTCTCACTGGTGTTGTCAATAGAAGATAAAATAAAATAACTTGCCTCATAAGTTAGGGTCCATTTACAAAGAGTTGGCCCTGAAGTGCCAGTTTTAAAGGACAAATTATACCAATATGTTTTCACACTAATGGGATGTCTCCCTGGGATAAAATGTTGTGCTCTCTGAAAGTGTTTTCAGCAATGTAAAGTGCTCCATAACACTTGACTAAAATGGAAAAGGTAAAGTGGTTTCATAGTGAATATAAAATGGCTCCACATTTTTGTCGTTGAATTGATGATGGCTTTTCTGTCGCCACCTGAAACTCTTTCCAACTGATGCTCAAGCAAGGGAGGGTGCTTTAAAAATTGAAAAGTTGAAGATTGAGGTAGGCCTTACTGGGGCTGGTCGGTGTATTTATTAATCAGGGGTGTCCCCAACTAAGAATTGATATAGACAAATCTGATTGGTCGGGTCTTGCCGATTAGCCAATATGCTGTTCCGATAGTCCCGCAAATTTGGATGGTGATTTATTCAAGCTCACTAAGGAGATTGATTCAAAGCGCTGGAGTTAATTTGAAATTTGTATTAACAGTATTATTAATAGGCTGATAGTTAAACAAAAATAGGTTATATATCATGATTTATTGGAGCAATTCTATGCAAAATTAGACTTTCAGCTCCCCCATATAGCCTCCCTATTGGTTTAATCGAGCTGATCGATAACTGTGATTTGTCAATCTCTTTACCAGTTTGCTGTTTATACAGCTGTTCTTGTATAATTCTGCATCCTATGTTGTTGATGCAGTCATCCCTCTGACGCCGGCATCAAGACTATCTCAGAATACAAGGCGGTGATGGGAGAAACAGCTGCTTGGCCCGACTGATCAATACAGCTTTGAAATTGGAAACCAGCCTCTCCTGATTGTAATGTTGGGAAACAATGTAGAGACCGCCAGCGATATATAAACGGCACCGGTCGTCACTGTAGACATCGACTTTTACATCAGTCCAATTTGGCAGATCCGCTGCTTTGTGGCAGAAAACAGGAAGAAGTCATTGTTTTTGTCTCGGAGATCAAGTTTGCTCACAGAGGCATGTGGTAGAATGGGTGAAAGTTGGCTGGAATGCGAAACATTTCTCCAAATGTTAAAGCCGCACCGATGAAGTGAAATGGTTTATTTATAAGTTGTTCTGGACCTCTTGAGTCCAACTGTCTAAGCGTAGCTGAGACACTTAACATGAACACGCTCAAACGAGCTTCTCTCCTGTTTCACTTTCATAATATCTTCGTGTCTTTCAGCGGTGTATCTTTCTGCGTGTGTAAATGAACTTTCAGATGGCAGTGGTAAAATTGGACTTTTATTTTGCATCTCAAACTCATTTCGTGCAAAGCTGCTTCCCTGTTGCTAAGTCCCTATTGTGTTCAGACTGATGGTTCTTGCTGGAATGAGTCCTCGCTGCAGGACTCTGCAGTTTGGGAGAGAGACGGTGACATTTGAAGTTATTTTGCAAGCACAATGTGAATAAGTTATACTGCCAAGAAAGAAAGAAAAAAGATGCAGGTATTTATGTTGCGAGAGGTCATTAGCATTAATCACAATCACAAATTCTTTGTATATTGTGATTGTGATATATGGTGTGCACAGATGCCTCATGAAAGGCTCTCCAGTCAGTCAGCAGCCGCTAAATACTGACCTAATCAATACACATCTAGTTAAAAAAATGCTTGGTGGCATTTTGCTGGTGCCATTTAGTCATTCCCCTGCAGTCAACAGTCCCTATGACAAGATAAAATAGAGCCGTTCAGAGTAATGAGTGCCCAAATGCGTAGGTCAAAAGCTCTTTATGGTATTAAATTAGAGTAAGTGCATAGTCACAGGTATTAAGTCAGCTGAAGGGTGAAATTTGCACACAGCATGACGTGGAATTTAGGACAGCATGGCAGTAATTGAACTCAATGCTTTAGCTCATAACCCCTTTTTCACTGAGCGTAGGGGGAAAGAACAATTTGCAATGTAAATTGTCGACATGTTCTCACTCCCAACAAATCTGAGACGAAGGTGTCCCTACACCCTACGACGCGTTAGGTTCCCCTCTAGCATCAGTTTTGGACGCGTGAGGGATGGCGGGTCAGTTTCCACTTTGTTACATGCATAGGCTCTTTTTAAAATAAACTTCCTTCATCACAGGAAATGTAGAGTTTCCACTGCTAGGTTTACCAAGTTTTTATGTTTACTTGGTCAGAGGGGGATGCGAACGGCTGTCTCCAGGGGGAAAGTCCGTGTTTGTTTGACCCAACACCAGTCAGGTAACAAATCTAGTTATTTAACCCCATCTGTTACCTGACAGGTGTTGGTTTAAGTGTGTAAGTTACGCCACAAAAGTAAGGGGAAATAAATCAACGTTGACTTGGTTCTATTGGGGACACGAACTGCGGTCTCCTGTGTGAAAGTCTGTTTGTTTGACCCAATAACCCCTCCATCCCACCCACTATCCTAACGTGCTCTTTATATAACGGTTGCTCTGTATATTGTACATTGACTCAAATTGGTTTACATTAGAGTTAGTAAGTTAGTTAGTTAAAGCCTGGTGAATCCCATAGAGACGCTAAAGGTAGCTTTGATGTGTCGGTAGCAGATGCCGAGGACCACTGAACAAGCGTCCATACTTAATGAATTGTTTTGCTCGATAAGACCAGCTGAGACTGTGGTCACACTATGGGCAAAAAGGCTTGCTTCATTCAAAGTTGTACACTTATATTATATATTATGAACGACTGTTAAGGTTAGGCAAGTTAAGGATTGTTTAACACCACCAGCTCTCTGTGTCAGTATCAGGAGCAGGATTGGAGTTCAATTCTGCCTGACCGGTCATACAAGAGTAGCACTTGAACTGAACAACGGGCTGCTTCAGTTTGCCCAAATTATGTGATATTAGGGAGGATGAAGCATGCCGGTGTCCCAGTTGGGCCTAGAGATATCCTGGTTTAAGGAATGTTTCAATATTTTTGGAAAAATGTGCTCATTCTAAGTCAAATGAGAAGATCAATACCAATCTCCTGTCTGTGCATTTGGTTTGGAGCTGGAGTGGGGATGCTGTTAGGATAAGCTTTGCATAAACACTTGGCCTGGATTTATTGCAAGTCTTTTTTTAAATACACCTACCAGCTCACTAATACTCTGTGTCTTGTGTGTTTAATCGTGTCACTCTTTCTTGTGCTTGGTACCTTTGCTTTTGTAGCCGCTGGAATCTGCCTTCTGTTAACTTCAACATTCCTCCTTGACCTCAGCACCGCCTTTGACACCATCAACCACTCCATCCTCCTCTCACGTCTCCAGCACTCCCTTGGCATTACTGGCACTGCCCTCTCCTGGTTCACCTCATATCTCTCAGACTGACATCAATTCATTGCCATAAACAACTGTAAATCCTCCACCTCCCCAGTCACCCACGGTGTCCCCCAAGGTTCCTTGCTTGGTCCCCTCCTCTTCATCATTTACATCCTTCCCCTTGGACAAATCATCCGTCGTCATGGTCTCCATTTCCATTGCTACGCTGACGACACCCAACTCTACTTCTCCTCCAAGACCATCACCTCAGTCACCCACTCCACTCTCACCACCTGTCTCACCACCTGTCTCACTGATCAAATCATGGATGCAACAGAACTTTCTCAAACTCAACTGCAATAAATCTGAAATACTCATCATCGGCCCTAACTCCCTCACCCGCTCAGCCCAGACCTTCTCTCTCAACATTGATGGCTCCATCGTCCCCCCCTCCACCCAGGTCCGCAACCTCGGAATCATCCTCGACCCCACCCTCTCTTTCTTACCCCACGCCGACCACATCACCAAAACTGCCTTCTTTCACCTCAGGAACATTGCACGCCTCCGGCCCTCCCTGTCCTCAGCCACCACCGAAATTCTCATCCATGCCCTCCAGACTCGACTACTGCAACAGCATCCTCTATGGCTCTCCCAACAAAATCCTCAATAAACTCCAATATGTTCAGAACTCTGCCGCTCGACTGCTCACCTCCACCCGCCGCTATGAACACATCACCCCGGTCCTACGCAACCTCCACTGGCTCCCGGTCAAATACAGGATAGACTTTAAAATATTACTCACCACCTACAAAGCCCTAAACAACCTGGCCCCTCCCTACCTTTCAGACCTCCTCCCCCTCCACACCCCAACCCGTTGCCTCAGGTCCGCCGGCGCAAACACCCTGAAGACCATCAGGACCAAGCGCCGGACCTGGGGTGACAGGGCCTTCTCAGTTGCTGCACCCTCCCTCTGGAACGCCCTCCCCATCCACATCCGTCAGGCTCCCACCCTATCATCATTCAAACAAGCCCTCAAAACCCACCTCTTCAAACTCGCCTTCACCTGCTAACCCCTGCTCCCTTTCCCTCCACTACATGACTCATTCCGCACAGCTTCTCCAGTTTTCTTTTTTACTAAAATGTTCTGTTTGTTTTGTTTGCTCCTTTGTGTTCTTTTTTTGTTTTGTTTGTCTTCGCCCTATGTAAAGCGTCTTTGAGTACCTAGAAAAGCGCTATATAAAATTAAAGTATTATTATTATTATTATAACAGCCTTCTCAGTTTAGACCCTTGACTGTGTCATGATTCCTGTACCTACCTGCCCGCCTGTAGGCTTTATATATATATATATATATATATATATATATATATATATATATACACACACACACACACACACACACACACACACACACACACACACACACACACAGTTGCAATCAGAAATATTCAACCCCCTCACCTCAAAAGACATAGTGATGTGGATGAAAAATAATGACAATAAATGATAAAAAAAACCTCATTAAACAACAAAAAATATTTATTGATACATATGAGTTATTTTGACAACAGAAGTTGACTTAACTTTGAAGTTCAAATGAAAAATGTTTTAACACATGTGCAGTATTATTCAACCCCCAGCTTCAGTACCTTGTGGTGCATCCTTTAGCTTTTATTACTTCTAACAAACGTTTTCGGTAAGCTTCTTACACCTCTCTATCGGAATCTTTGCCCATTCTTCATGTGCAAAAGCCTCTAGCTCAGTGATGTTTGATGGCTTCCGTGCTGCAACTGCCTTCTTTAAATCCCACCAAAGATTTTCAATCAGATTTAAATCTGGTGACTGAGAAGGCCACTCCAGGACGTTCCAGGATATTTTTCTCAACCTAGCTTAGGTTGACTTGGAGGTGGGCTTGGGATCGTTGTCTTGCTGGAAAGTCCAATGATCACCAAGGTTTAATTTGCCAACAGAAGGCATCACCTTCCTCTTTAAAATGGCCTGGTATTTCTGGGAATCCATGATGCCAGGTACACGATCAAGATTGCCAGTTCCTGCCGCAGAAATACAGCCCCACATCATCAATGACCCACCTCCATGCTTGACCGTGGGGATGGTATTCTTCTGGTCATAAGCCTGGCTTTTCGCACGCCAGACATACCGCTGGTCCATATGTCCAAACAGTTCCAGTTTGGTTTCATCAGTCCATAGAACTGTCTCCCAAAACTCTGTAGTCTTATCCAAATTCCTCCTGGCATATTCTAGTCGACTTTTGATGTTCCTTGTGGTCAAGAGTGGAGTGCGTCTTGGAGTCCGGCCATGAAGTCCTTGTTTATTCAGTGCACGTCTTATAGTTGCCACTGAAGCACTAGTACCAGCCTTCATCAGGTCATCCTGTAGGTGTCTTGCAGTCACACAGGGGTTTCTCTTAGTTGTTCTGACTAAGTTGCTAAGGGCCCTTGATGAAATGTTGGGCTTTCTTCCATGACCAGGCAGGTTTGCAGCTGTTCCATAAGTTTTAAACTTCCTTATAATGCTCCAATGGTGTCTCTTGGAATATTACATTTTTTGGAAATCTTCTTATACCCAAGGCCCTTCAGGTGTGATGAAATAATCTCCTCTCTCAGCTTTTGTGGAAGCTCCTTTGTCTTTCCCATGTTTGCAGCTCACCTTGAATACCTTCATGGGTGGGGTTTATATATGCATCACAGCGAAAGCAAATGAAGGATCATTATAGAGTTCCTAAAGGCTTCATTATGTTTCAACTCCACTTTAGGCCAGACAGCTTTAAAAACAACAATATTATATAGGGGTTGAATAATTGTGACATGGCTATCTTAACAAAATATACTGTTACACACAAATACTACAACATGCATTTTCTGTGTTGATTTTATGTATCACTCAACTCATAAAGAAGTCATCTGAAGCAGAATCTTGCTCTTTGAAAAAACTTTAATTGATAAATCCTTGGGGGGGTTGAATATTTCTGATTGCAACTGTGTATATATATATATATATATAGTGCACACTTCCAAGTACATTAATGCTATTAAAACCAATCCAATGTATATGCTTGACAATTGAATAGCTCAGCATTGCATTAAGAAAAACAAGCCTGCTTCCAAGCTGTTTTTTGAATAATCCCTTTCCTTAATCATTTTGGGCTTGTTGCTGTCTCAAGGTAATGTTTATCTCCTTTTAAAAGTGTCCTCCAATGTTTGATGCTGCAGCCTTTCACTGAGTCACCTGAATGAACTGTATTCAGAGTGGTTATTTCCGTCTGTACATCTTTTGTGCGGATTGATAAATTGCTCTAATTGGCTTTTTGCTCGCTACTCCTGGTGCACGGCAGTGGCGTGGTGAGTGTGGTGGTCGGCGGCGGCTCTTTGCCGAACGTAAATGAAACAAATGCACATAAATTAGATAAATAACACAAATAAACGGTCTCCTATACTGTGTTTTTTTGGCTGCACTCGCTGTTTCTGCATGAAAAGCTTATCAAGTAGAAATACTTGGGTGAAGGCTGATGTTGAACAAAGAGGATTGAGGCTCAACAGCTCGATTTTGCCGATACTGATCAGTTAAAAAATAAATAAATGCCAATATAAACTTACTTTGACAATAAATCCCTCAACTGAATCATTGAAGTGCTGGGCGAATGGACAAACTGTTCCACATCCAGAGGTTCCAGCAAATTATTAAACAAAGGAGATAAAATAGTAATAGCTAGCCTTCTTGGTATGCAGTTTTAGTCTTTGTGCGAAATCAGCTTAGGCCAACAACGTCCTTATCTTCTCACACTTAGAAATGAAGGTTAAAAAAGTTACTACGCAAATATGTTAGAGAAAGGTTTCATGCTCAGGCAGACTCAGGTTCTGTTCTATTTCACTGTCCCAGTAAACCATGATAGTGTGATGGTTTTGTTCTATTAAACTGTCCCAGTAAACCATAATAGTGTGATGGTTTTGTTCTATTAAACTGTCCCAGTAAACCATGATAGTGTGATGGTTCTGTTCTATTAAACTGTCCCATCTGTCAGCTCCCTGAGGAAGCCCACAAAGTATAAAAACTGACAGTAATCACAAATGTTCAGTTAAAAAAAGGCCCCCTAATTGCCTCCATCTCTAACCCAACAGCTCGACAGGTTACCAAACTGTGAGTGCACATAGGTTTTGTTTGCAAGCCATAGTTTATTTGTCACTACAATATGTGAACTTAAATACATAAAAATGCAACAGTGTAAACTTTTTACATTGTTGTTCAGACCAAGATGTAAGTGTTTTAACAAAGAAAGAAATTAAAACTGGATTGAGACTCTGCTCATGCTGTACGAGTCATGTTCATCATATATGGGGCCACAATCCTTATAATGTAAGATTAATTTGAAGGTACCTAATTCAAAACATATCTTTCTGCTTTCCAGACAACTCAGAACTCAAACATATCCAGCCAAGCAGCCAACAGTGTTTAGCTGAGGGAGAACCAGAGGGGGGGCATTACGTGTTCTGCAAAGAAGCCATGGGCCGGGGACAGTGTTATCAGAGACCACCTTAGGACCCAGTGGGGTCCAGTTAGAGAAAATGTCCTCATGCGAATGTCCGGAACATCATAATAACGTATAACTTGAGCTATGATTTAGTGCCAAGTAGACTACCAGTTGTAACAACGTCTATATAAAGTCAAGAAGGTACAGATCAAATAAAGACGTTTTATTTGAATAATATTTCAACAATATCAGTTTTCAAATTTAACTGGATGAATTATAAATAATAAATACATGTTCTTCCCGTTTAATGTAAAATACATCTGCATTTAAAAGTAACATACAACAGAATTTTTGGGAAAAGTGAGCATCTTAAAATGAAGTACTTCATTTTAGAAAAAAGAAATTGAACTGAATTGTCCTTGTCCTGCAGCTTCAAATTCAGTTAATTCAGGTGTGATAAGATGTCAACCAAAAAGGCCACGCTATCCATTTTCTTTTCATTGTCTCAAAAGAGAAAATTGTGTGCAGGGACTATATCTGTGGTTAAGGAAACCAATTGTTATAGCTCCATTCCCTCGATGTAGGGCAGTGGATGAATGTGTCAGGAACGTGGTGGATCGATCATATTGGGCTATAAGAAAAAAAATTGGGCTTCTCTTGCACTGGAGCTTCACTTTGCTGCTTTGAATAATCTCCATGTTCTCTAAACATGTCACATTTTGAACTGCCTGTGGGAGAAATTAACATAGGAGTCTTTCCACTCATGATTAAAAGCTATGGTTTCACTGTCCACAATCCTGTGAATCACAGTGTAACCACGCACCAAAGCATACCCTGCTTTGTGCTATTTTACTCTAAATTGGACCATAATTTACTAAATGAATATCATGCTGTAGTGAATAAGGCTTGGAACTAGAGGTTGAGACTGTGAACTAATGTTTACAATCTACTGTGGGAATAAATAAAGAGAGAAGTAGTCATTTTCTCATAGACATCTATATAATCAGACTTCTTTCTGCAACCATAATAGGGCCACTTTAGGATACTTCCATATTGGCTTCCAACCAAGAGATTGCCGTATTTGCTAAAACATGTACGCTTTTTAATGACCCCTATAAGAACTAAACTCCACCCAGCAGATTAGCAAAAAGCCATTTCATTTGATTAATTAACAGTTTTGTTTCCAAGTGACGGATTGTGTCGTCGCAGCGCCAGATCCGAGTAAGTTATATGCAATGACAAATGACCTATCGTTCTGTTTAGTTAGAGACTAGAGTAAATGTGAGATATTTTCAAAGACACACCCTCCAGCTGTGCCGTGTGGCTTACATTTAGAGAGCCACTTCACTCACTTACAATAAATCCCACAGAGCTGCTGTGGCAGTCACATTGCAAAAGACATAAAGTGAGAGTTTCACTGATAAGCAGTGGAAGCTGAGGTATTCAGATAAGCCTCCCGTACCCCATGTCATATTTACACCAAGCTTCACATCATAAACTATAGTCAAGGACACGTGATGGGACACAATGCCACACCAGGGAGATTAACACAGAGGGTGTATGTGCGTTGGTCTAAGTTATGATAACCTTGTCATCGCTTGTCAGGTCTGTAAACCTCATCACCATTTATATTTCATCCCAGTGCTGGGGAAGCCGGCGGTTAATAGAGATTTAGACCTTCAGTGATTCCGTATCTGCTCCGGTGCATATCACTGCAAACTATTCCCCTGCTGTTCACTTGATTTGCCTTTTTTGTCTGAGAGCCCTCATGATATAAAATAACTATAGTGTCCGATAGTAATTGGTCCTACACTTATCACAGCAAAAAAAATGATCAGCTCTATAGAATATCCTAAAGGAGTGTTAAATTGATATCATGGGAGTAGTATAAAGAATAATAAAAATCGCTCCATAAATTCAGTGTTTAGAAGCCTACTTCACTACAGAGACACATTAAGTTCTTGTAGCAATATTAAAGGCATATTAGAGAATATTATTATGGGGTTTATTTGTTTAAGAAATCTTTAAATTAACCACAGGGGGAGATAGCTAAATGAATCAGGATCTAGATGTATAATCCTAATATAGAGCTAATATCTTTAAAAAAAATAATACGAGTGAAGGGACGCTGATTAGCAAAACACATATCATTCACCAGCTCCACTCTGACAGGATGGCAGGATAGTGGTGATGAGGGGGTAGCCATGGCAACTGGATATGTCTGACACAGAAGCGAGAACACACACGCAACACATCCACATGAACGCAGTCTTTTAAAATTCTGTGTTTTATGCTGACATAAAAACATATACAGAGCCTTTTTTGTAACTAGAGAAGTAAAAAATGAGAAACTGGAAAATGACGTACACATTGTTATGCCACTCCTGACTCTGGATTATCCATCTCGGAGCCTCTTTTGCATTTTGCTGATGGATGGGCTCATTTGCATTGCTAAAAAAACAAGTTAGATTGTGAGCAAGTCAGTAACGCTCTGAAACTTGATTATTCCGCCTGTTTAATGAAATCTTACAGCCCAACAGCTACCGGTTTAATATAAGCTCAGTTACTTCCAAAGTTGAATAAACTTGAATCTACTTCATTTTTGTGAAAGGGAAATGTCTTTAATGGCAATGCACCTACTCTATTGTTCGAAATTTGGATATAAGGTACCGAAGCACACACGGAGCTGGTAAAGTACCGTTAGCCGTTAGTAATTTAAGACATTGTGCCTTTGACCTTGTATTCCACTCAGAAAGTGCTGGTTAGCCAGCAAGGCCAGGGGGTGGCCAAACTTTTTGGATATTGGGCCATATACAGAACATAATACGGAATATATATTATTCTCATTCAGTGCTCACATAAAAGTAGTTCTGCATCTGCTGCTCTTAAATTTAATTACATTTAATTGAATCATTTTAAACTGCATGGTATGTAAGTCTGTAAATAAGAAAAGCTAACAGGCAGAAATTGCCAAATAAAGATATATTTGTTTATCTTCATGGCCTAAAGTCCCATTCAAAAGATTACATTGCAAATGTAAATGTAAGCCTTTAAGTCTAATATTAAGATGTTACAAACAGAACAGGCAGAAAAAGGTAGCAGAGGTTAAGACAGATAATTTCACAAAATTAAGTCGACAACTATGATTTGCAATGTGCATAAAGTGTAACTTATTAGAAATATGCTCAAGCCATATTCTAGGTTGTTTAAAAAAAAAATGGGTGATATAATCTTTTTGGCTTCAATTTTGAGGAGCTGTCATGACGTCTTTCTTTATATACATTCTATGGTTTTACCAGATACATCGATAGAGCAAATCACATCACAAAAATAAACACTAAACTTTCGAATATACTTTCTGACAATTACAACGGTGACCAAAGTACACAGGTCCAAACAAACGCCACAATTATAGATTCTGATTTCTTATTTAAGATCAGTTTTGACTTTAAAATCCTCTCTGGTTGTCTGGCAACAAGGAGCCCGAGGAGTAAAAGGAACCAGGAATGGTTGGAGTAAAAGACTCAATTCAGTCACACCTGAGCTGAGGTAGCCTCTCAACACCAGTCTGCCATCTCCATTCAATCAGGGTCATTCTCGAAAGTGCCACTGAAGCCTGAATTTATCTGGCAGCTCACATCAGTCTCTCTAGTTACACACAGCAGTCAGCCAATCCAGGCAGAATAAAATGATTTAGCACTTTTTCTTTTTCGCCCACACACTTGAGACCACGGTCCGGCTTGGTGGCAGAAGGCATTACTTTGCGAGCGAAATAATTCTTGTCCGAGTTGTAGATAATTCATGGGTCATTCTACTTTTTTAAAAATAGCATAAATTAGCAAATCAAATCCAGAGGGACAGCAGCAACATTACCCAGCTTAATGGCAGCAATATACAAGCCTGTATTTTGGTAATCACCTCATTATCCTGTTGCCAGACAACATAAGAGTTCAGTAAAGTTTATGAAATGTCTGAATCCCCTAACTGATTTGTAACAGAAGTCTTTTTTTTTTAACCAGTGTTCATTGGCTGATGGCTGAGTGGAGCAGCCAGTTGGAGTGATGGATCTCCCACTTCATCATGTGTAATGGGGGTAGACATGAGGGAGTAAACAGGGGCTGAGGTAGAGGCTCTCTTATGGAGAGAGCAACACCAGGGGCCAAGGTTGCCTTCGATACTATTTATTCAAGTTTATATGAGGCGGAAATGTTTTTCGGAGGTACCGGACAGGTGTCATTGACTTCTTTTGGCTGTTGGTTTTCAATCACAGGAGCTCAGCAGAGATGGGGAAACGGTGGCAGGGGTGTAATAATTCAAGTCAAACATGCTTTAAGTGCCATAAAGACATGATGTGCAGCCAGACGCTGTGATCCATAAAGTTCCTTAATCGATATTTTTTGTGTTAACAATGGATCAGATGAAATGTGTTGCTCTTAGTGACAAACTCAGAGAATTATCAGTCCACTTTGCAGCCCCACTCAGATCTATAAGGGTATTTAAGCCTCTTTTAGCTCAATGTTTTACAGCCAGCCAATCAGCTTATGGCTCATTCATAACAATACCTAGGAAGTTGAAGAACTCACTGTACACTGACAAGACAGACAAAGTTAGCAACTAGCTGGTGAACATAGTGAACATTTAACCGCTAAAGAGCAAAATAGTTCTTTCTTAAGAGCTGAGGGAGACCGAATATCTGCCTGAGGGTTTAATATTGGACTTATATCCGTCAGGTGGTCACCAATCTTGGAAACCCATCAGCTATCACCACAGATGAGCGTCTGGGGCGCGAGGGGCTACGTTTCTGGGGTTCTGGTGAATCCAAGACTTATTTTGCCAAGCACTGCTTGTTGTTTACAGTCCAATTAGAAACTTGATGTCAGGGAGGGGTAGTGTGGACCCAATAGCAGTGCGACTGGACACGGAATATAGTGCAGCAGATTTATTTGTGAGTGGGACAAACAGCAAACAAACAGGCAGGATAAGACTCACAGTGGGAAACAGGCAGGGGATCGGGCAGACGTAAACCAGAGGAAGCGGAGGCTAAACGCGTGGTCGGGGACAGAAGGCTAAGGTGGCTAACCGAGGCAAAGGCAAGGTAGAAATCCGGTGGTTGGGGACAGAAGGCTGAGTCGTTGACCGGGGCACAGGCAAGGCAGGGAAGTCCAAAAGGCAGGGTCGGCAACGGGAAATCAGTCCACGGGAAATTGCTGGAAGGTCTGGCATGAATGCGGCGAACGATCTGGCAGCGAGTGTGTGACTGACTGGGGTTTAAATACTGTAGGGTGTAGGTGCAGCAGAGTGAGCAGGTGAGAGTGATTGTGCTGATGAGGTGGGTGTGGCAGGCAGGTGCACTGCATGAGGCTGATTAGGTGAGTGAGGGAGAGTGTGGTGAGAGAGAGGGGGCTGGGCTGTGAGCTGGAAGTGGAACTGGGAGTGGCCGGAGTGAACTGAGAGAGAGTGACAGGCAGGTGAACAGAGTGAGCCAATTAGGTGAGTGAGACAGAGTGACAGGGAGTATGGAAGACAAACTGTTACACTTGAGATGCAAGACTGGAGTTGATTTATTACCTCAGTAAACATTGTAAACATGAGTTTATGGTCTCATCTCTACTTTCAAGTCTTCTTTAATACAGCATGATGTTCATTTAATACAATATAGTCCAGTTTAGAGTCAAATAGACCATAAAGCAGGGTATGCTTTAGGGCGTGGCTACCTTGTGATTCATGAAAGATAATTGTATGGGATGTTGTATTACACTACATTAGTTTTAGCTGCGAGTATAAGCTGGCAACTTGTTGCATATAAAAATGCGTCACTCATTAACTATATTAATTAATCAACTTAATTACCTAATTTAAGCTATTTAAGAGGCCAATATAACATTATCTGATTTAACTTTCAAATATTTGTGTTAGATTGGGCTTAAAAATATTCAGTATCTAGCTTTCATGCAATGCTGCTCTAAGGGGCAAGGAAAAATCATTTAATGCAGCTTTATTTAAAAGACAATCTTTTCAGAGATTACGAGTAATAAGAACAGGTTATTTTCACATATTTCTGTCAACCCCCTTGCATATCATATCATGCTCTACCACAGGGACTCCTCAACAGTCTCCTTTATCCCACCATGTGGTTGTCCCTCTATACGTCTCCGTCCTCCCGTTGGGTGTCTATGTGTCCATGTGTGAATTTTTTGGTTTTCCTCCTCCATGCTATATCTCTCCGTGGCTCTCCGGGGAGGAAGGCAGACCAGCGGAAAAGCGCTGATGATGAATGGCACAACACACACACACACACACTTTCTCCCTCCATCCTCTTTCCCTCTTTCTCTCTCTGTCTTCTCATCTCTCCCGGGCATCTCTCTGAGGAAGAAAGAGCTTGTCTTCTTCCTGTCGTGTGCGACAGAATGATGCAGTGTAGCTGCATGAGAGACAGAGAGAGGACACCGTCCAAACAGCGCTGCCGGCCAGACGTGATGCAGCTGCTGGCAGCCGGATAGAAAGAAGGCCTTACACATCACTTCAAGAGGGCCCGTCACTCTCTGCATGTATCTCAAGGACTTGGGGGGGAAGCAGGCCACTTCATGTCCAAGGAGTTGTGGTGTATGTTTTGAATAGAGCTCTCTGAATGGCACTCTGTTCTGCTGAAGGCAAGCCATAGATTGACGCAAAACAGGCAGTGTGGCAGCCATAAAATGACGGGGGGGCTTGTGAAATGCAAGCATCTTTGTAATTGTTTCCATTTATTTGTGCCTTCGTGTGATTAGGAAGCCATGCTTCTTGCGTGTCAGTGAACTCCCTGGGAATGTTTTCAGCTCCTGTATCAAAGGCTATTCCCAATTTGTTTCTGCGGATCAAGCAACCACAACGGCAGCCGAGTGGAATGTTAATAAAAATAAAAATAAACGCCCTGTGGGAGCACCCCTATCCGCTGTCATTACCCGTGTGGAGAGAATACTGATTTGCAGGCTCTGAGGCGCTGCAGACGTGGGGACTGGGGGGGGTGGATTGATGGTCTGGGGTTGTCCAGTTTGATTCTTCCGTCCACCTCTCTAAGGGGTTGGGCCCACACTCCTCAGAGATGCACTGTTTGTGTATTTTTTGACGAGCTCAAAAGTTCAGTTGTTTGTCCATCGGGCGGGCACTCACATTGTGATATCTGAAGCTGCGTGGAATATAAAACCAGCATCCGAGTATCTGACAGCAGGCTGGGGAAGAATGAGGATGACTCTTGATTTGTGGGACAGGAGATCAATGAAAGTTTGATGGGTGTAGTTTGTAGCTCCCTTTTGCTGAGGGCGGGACACGTTGTTGCTAACAGAGCTGCTGTTCCAAGGGCAAATGTAAGATCCACTACCCTACGATTTAAGGAGTATAAGCTGATCTCTGATAGTAAGTGCCTAAGGGCGACATCATGGCTTTCCAAATAGTCCTGGTCCTGGTGTGTTAAAAGCTGGTGTTGAAAGCTTGGCTGTTAGCACTCTGGTCATGACACTTTCAACAACAATGGGGAAGACAGAATGGGAGAAGGAAGACGCATAGTGAGATACTGGAAATGGTTTTTTTCCCTATGCCAGTGACTGAATACTTGATTGTCGTTTCCCTCCATTTTTGATTTCTCAAATGTACCGTTAGCGTTAGCATGTTATATCTTAACCACTCTGATGTAGCTTCATAAGCTGTGCTCAGGCTGAATTTTATGGCCCAAATTGTTCACAAAAAATGTAACGAGCATCTTTGGAGATCATTTGGCCCCATACAGCCAATGTGCACAATAGAGTATACAAACTGCGTAGGAGCTAGCTAGAAACGCTGGCAACAATTGTGTGACAGTTTGACTTTTCTCAGAACTTTCCGGAAATTCCCAATTCTTTCCCCCTCAGCCTCTGTACATTCATGAATTGATCATGGAGATAAGGCAATTGATTTGATCCACAGAAAATTAAATCAGAAACTGTTTCGACGCATATCAATGCTTAAATTTACTTTCCAAGTATAATTATTATTAAGTATAAATAACACCCGAATTTCCCCCATGGGGATCAATAAAGGAATATAATAATAATTGCCTAACATTCTAAAGTTTCACTGTTTCATCGATAGGATTTGCTGCTTTTCCTTTTCTAATGTAAGAATGTCTTTGGGCTTTGGACTGTTTGTTGAACAATGGGCCCTTTTAATGGCAGCCATTTTGACATGTCATTGCAGGGTAAACACAGGTGTAATTAATACAATTAAACCGAATAATAACAAAAACAATCTTTCACCCAGGAGACGACGTTGATTTACGTAACTTGTGTACTTCAGTAACAGCACTTCGGTAGTTATTTAACCCAAACGATTATCTTTTCCTAAACAAAACCTAGTTGTTTTGTTGCCTAAACCTAACTCAGTATTTCACAATTTTTTACTCAACCTTACCAATCAGTTTTGTTGCCTAAAACCTAACCAGGTTAATTCTTGTGAAGAAATTTTATTTTGTAACAAACGGAATTTGACACATGGTGCTGGGTGTCGTAGGAAAACCTTATTATTAGATATAATTAAAACCCATTGTAAGAGGATACGTTGGCCAGGGCCCTGTTATTAGGCATGCTGGCTCACTGGAATGTGACACACAAAGTAGAATGGGACCATAATTAATTTTAGCAATCACACCAGTGTTTACCCTGCTATGACATGTCAAAATTGCTTTAGGAAATTATGATGGATGGATTTTTCAAGTTTTCAGTCATTTCCAATGAATCAGATCTTAATGAATGAGTCAATCAAGAAATTAATCAGCAGATTGATCCATGTTTATGATCTGCTGTTCCACAGAATATAAAAAAAAACCAAGAATGTAAATTAAACCACATGAAAAGCATAATTTATAGTTTTAAACATACATTATGTGTATATTTCCACCTACATTGAGTCTGGTTTTTTTTATGGCAACTTACTTCCAAATAAGGGAAATCTTAATGTTAAAGTAGCTATGCAGTGATATTGTAAACAGAAGTGCTCATCCAACTTTGTGGCAAAAGTTTGGGGAAGGCCATTTCCTGTTTCAATATTTTAGTGCTCCCATGCACACAGCCTGGTCAATGAAGAGAAAGTTGGTGTGTAAAAAATTCTAAGCTGGGAGAACTCTGAGCCTTCTCCCCAACTGATGAGAGATCAGGCTAGTATAGTGTGTTTGTGGGTGTGGCATGTGATACCCTATTCATACCAAAATGAGTGCATTTATGCAGGTATTTTTTATAACGTGAAAGGCCGCAATAAAAAACAATTCTGTCCAGCGTAAGTACGGTGTGTTTGGATGATCAGCAAGGTTAAATAACTGTTGTCTGGTGGTTTTGAGGAGAGCATATTTATTCTTAAATTAATATGTTTGAATAACTGTGCAAATCCCTGTTGACATTATGTATTATATATTCACTTCAATGAGCGTAACATAGCATTGAGCCAGAAAAGAGGCAAAAATAAGCTTGTCCACCTGGGTGTCATGTTTCCATCACTGCCGATAGAGCTTTAGCTGACAAATACCCGTGACTTCTGCAGACACCAATTCTAACCTTTCCAACTGAAGACAAAAACTAGATGTAAGTGGGGGAAAGTGTGAGTGTGTTACATTTTTTTACTTTCATAAAGGGGGGGTTGAATATTGGGTTCAGGATTTAGATTATTTTTTACAATTGTAAAAGAATGCCTGAACTGTCAAACAGCTAAATTTATGTTTAGGATTAAGGATGTAAAGGGAATGGTTAAGGTTTGGATTAAAGGGTAATTCCACACCGAAGAAGAGATTAAATGTACACCACAGGTTAAAATATATAGCATGCCGCACATTAAGCCACAGTGATGTCACAACCGGTATATTCCAATGGTTGGTTCAATGGCAACATACCTGCCGTGACATCAATGATTTGAGCACAGCAATGGTTAGGGAACGAATTTATACAAAAGATGACAAGATAAAGGTGACACACTTCTTCATGGTTTCTTTTCAGTCTCATCTTTAGTGCGTTTCACATTCACACAGCATTCACACTAAAAACACTGTGCAGTGCACACACTGAGACGGCCCAATCCCCTTGATAGTCTGACACTATATCGCACTACATGATCACACATTTTAATGGGCCAGACAGCAGGGTTGAAGGACCTGTTTCACCTTAATCCATGCTGACACCCCCTCCTTATTCCACACACTCCCTTGAAACACGAATGAGCCTCTCTTCCACATTGGAGAAACGGAGGCAGGCTGAGTAAATATTAGATATCCAGCGTAGAAAATAAAACACTAGCTGACACGCCCTTCACTTTCTAAGCTTATCTTAGCATATAGAAAATTCTCCCAAACTTATCTAAGCCATTTATCAAAATCTTCGGCCGTTTTCTCGGTGCATATTTATCTTTCCCCGTTCGTTAGTTTACAGGATACATTTTCTGCCCGCCTGACCATTTATCCAGCCTCCAAAATCCTGACGCATGCTGATGTTTTTCTATCTCCCCATCTGACTCTATTCTGAGCCAATGGGGGTTTTGTACGTGGGGCAAGTCTGCCCCCTAGTGATTCATTCTCCCCATGCCTCTAGAGCTGCCTGCCACTCACACAGCACAGTAGTATCCCATACCTCTAGACATGATAATGAGCAGATTCATTTACACCTTCGTTATGTCAGGTTTAAATGTGGAACCGTTTAACATTCTGCTAATTAAACATTCTCAGGGTTTTTCTTCAGAAACAAGACTGGACATTCAAACAAGGAGCCGTACCAGGGTCTAAAGAGCCCCGAGGGGCCTGTAAGGCTCCAGGTTCACCATAAGGCAATTAGTTTGTGATAATTTGATCAATTGGAAATGTTACTGTAAAGATAAAAAACACGTCTTTCTTAAAGCCCCATCTCATGCATTTTGAAATCTAGTTTTTTGGGCCTTTATGCTTTCAGTTATTATTGCGCTTCCATTGTACAAACAAATTTCTAATTAAAGCCCTTTTTAAACATGCAATACACGACATTACTTGCTTCATCTATCTGTTAGAGTCTAGATGAAATGAAAAATTCCTTCTTTTTTTAAACCTTTTTAGATCACATCCCTGGTTGTATTATGCACCCATTTAACATATAATGCAAGACAATTTACAAAAACAAAGATTCCTCCAGGTTCTTATTTCACAGCCGCTGCTATGCACCGCTTTCCGTGGCAACATAACACCCACCCTCTATGTAAACCCACAGGTAAACACTGGTAGCCCTGTCAGCACGTTTCCCGTAGTATGTACCGTTAGCACCGTTAGCTAAGAGCTGCTGGCTCAGGCGTCACTATGTTGAGTTCCAATGAGAATAATTCTGCCGTGAATCATTGACATCGCTTTCGTGAATGATGGAGTTCAAAACTTATTTTGCAGATGATGCCCTAATAATGAACATCGTGGAGCATGGGTGACACTCGCCCCCGCTTCTCACAATAAAACCCCTGATAAATGTTCTCATCAATTTAATCATTGAACATTACTGAATTCTGCTGACAGCACATGCACGCAATGACAAGATCTTAAATTGGGACTCTCATATAATTCCTGTTTACTGTTTTGCTGCAAATTAATTTATCATCAGAATCAACTCATTACCAGTGTTTCATGGTTGACTGAAGTGATTTGTTTTGTGCGTTAGATATGATATATGTATCTCTCCTTGTATTTAACCTTGTGCTGCTGCAGCCCTAATCTGAAAGCATTCAGTTTGGACTTGTGTCTTAGTAGTAAGATTGTCATCGGAACCCTTATTTAAAAGTGACTTTGCCGACATGATATTAATGTGATGTGTTATGTCTGAATAGGGGGCACAATACAAACAGAGAATAGGAGAAACACCAATGTACAGTATATTGTTTTACCCGTAGTGAGTTAATGAGGCCCTGCTAAGAAATCCTGCATATGGTTGTATCAATTTTAGTGCCAATGCACATTAGTGTTGAAATGGCACCTTTTTAAATTATTTTTTCTTATCACTTAGTGTGGTTTGGCCATACATAAATGCGATGTTTACTTGTTTTCTTGTGCATCAAACAGCATCTGTTTGATGGGAAAATATGCCCATCTCAGATAAACAGACAGTGACATATGATGCTCTGAAGCATTGCTCTCCATATTTCTCCTTTGCTAAGATGAAACCCTTCTTTTCTTTTGAGTAGAGGTCAAACAGAGGCAGCGGGCCAGAGGGAAATAATGTTGCCATGGATGAGACATTTACACACATCTCTTACTTTTGCCCGTCACAACCCCCTTTTTTTCTGTTTTTGCTCCGTCCCGCTGGCATCCTCGAAGTCTCCCCCACCTCAAAGCAAACATGATAGGAGTGGAAGAGCCAGGCTTGTCCTGAGGTAGAGCCAAGCCGTGTTTCTTTCACTGTAATTGCCAAGTTCTGTGACCTGAACTTAGGGTATCTAAGGAAAGCGAACCGCTCCTCCTGCACTAAAAACTACTGAATCATGTAATGTAACAATAGCTTTGGGGGCAATGATGGCAGAACCAATTATTGACACTCAGTAGCCATATGCAGCTGATGTTACATTACAGAATCCTCTACAGCAGTGCTTCTGAAAGCCAGGTGTGGAGATTTTGAAAATATGCTGAATAAAACCTTGACCTCATTTACCTCTGGTGGCATCTCGTCATACAGACAGTCAAGGTTTCATTGGCCTATGTTTTTTTCAGATCATTGCACAGAGTTCTCTTGTCTAAGTCAAGGTTTAAAAAGTAAATGCCCTCAGGCTTTTGAACAAATTGCCAGAAAACATTAAGCCTGGTTGAATCATAATTTTTTGTATGCGAATTGAATTAGGCTTGGTATACTTGATTTTTCACAAGCTGCATTAATGTTTTTATGTTGTTGTTATATTTTATGGCGACTTGTAGGCGGAACTCCATAACACACTAATAATCACACACATTCAACACATTATGACATTGTAAAGTTGACACAGCATCTTAGTAATCTAATGCCTGTCTGCATTCCAAGGAGATACGGAGCAACATTAATGTTCATTTACGAGCCGAGCTTCTGGTGACCCAGTGAATGTTGTTCACTGTAATATTACCTCTGTTGTGGTCTCCTGAAGGGTAGGTTTATTCATATTAAAATATTGACGAGTGCAGCTTCAATGATGTTCTTTATGTATACGTGTTTCCATTTGCTTTTATCATCTCTGCCAGGTGATTATGTATTAGGTCATGTGTGTGTGTGACTCTGTGTCTGTCCGTCCACGGTTCATCTCACGTACTGATGCAGCTATGACCCTGAACTTTTTTGTTATTATTTTGGACTGCATGCTCAATGGCCTTACGTGGTTGCAGTTTTTGAAATACTATAGACATAATTTAGTGACTGTTTCATAGGCCATCATTGACTCAATGCTCTTGACGGGCAAGTAGGAGCCACAAGTGATCAACAACCGCTTCAGTTTAGACTCTTGTTTCCGCTATGTGGTTTGTTTGGCTAACAGAGCAAACAGAAGCTAATACAGCTAACAAAGCTACAGTAAACAGAACTAAGAAATCTGTGGGATTGACATTTTCTGCTGAGAGGAAACCGCTAAAACATCCTAGTCACAACGCAGTTTGGGAAATAGTCACAAAATTGAAATCTGTGAATGTGTTCTCGGCCACGCTATTTTTTTTTTTTCGTGTCACGCAAACAATGCCAATGGAAAGTCAAGAAGTATTCTTTTTCACGGTGGACCCGTGAAGAAACCCTAGCCACATGCAACAGTCAGAGGTAGTAATAGTAGTATTACCTATCTCCAGGCCCTACACCCCCGCCCGACCACTTCGCTCTGCTGCCTCGGGGCGATTGGTTGCCCCGTCGCTCAGAGGTCCCTGCGGCCGATCGACCCGGTCACAGCTTTTTTCTGTCCTGGCCCCTCAGTGGTGGAATGAACTCCCCACTGACGTCAGGACAGCAGAGTCACTGCCCATCTTTCGGTGCAGGCTGAAAACTCACCTCTTCAAGAAGTACTACCCTGAGCCTTCCTCGTAGCACTTATTGCATTCGTATTAGTTGTTGCACTTATTGTATTCATATTCGTTTATTGCACTTATCCTATTCGTATTAGTTTGTAGCACTTATTGTATTCGTATTAGTCTGTTGCAATTATTGTTTTCGTAGTAATTTGCCTCTGCACTATACTTTTGCTCTGGTTTATGCTTTTAGTTGCTTGTTTAAGAAAGGAGATGCACTTGTGACTTCTGGTGACTAGTAGTTCTCTTGAATACCTATGTTGAATACACTTCCTGTAAGTCCCTTTGGATAAAAGCGTCTGCTAAATGACTGTAATGTAATGTAATGTATTAAATATTGAGAAAAAACACCTGAGTGGGTTTGTTGCCTAAACCTATGTTGACATACTTTTTTACGTTTTTACGTAAACATAAGTGGCTTTGTCGCCTAAACCTTGCACGATTTTTCTTGTGGTGCCGATTGACAGACATAAATGTGGTGCAGGTACGAAAAATACTTGAGATTATAATATACAAAATATGTGCTGATGCGACAAGAAATGACACTTGCTGTCACAAACAATTTTGATTTGTATTCATTCAATTAAACAGATTTTAAATAGATTTCCTTTTTACACAGCTCCAATTTGAACTGTACCATAAATCTAATCTTGGGTGTGCTTTTAACACTATTACCTTGCTGTGACTAAAAAGATCTACCTTAAAGGGATAAATGGGAAGAACCCTTACCAAAGGGCGGTTCAGTGTGGTATTGAGAACCTGTGATGAGAAAAACTAGTCATTGCTCAACACTGTATTTCACAGAGTGAGCCAGTGACCTACGTTGAATAAATTTTCCCAGCTCATTGCAGTCTTTTACTCTCTCTGAACCATCTCTTTCACCGTGGACTCTCTGTATGCAGCACCTGGGCCGAGGCATGTTGCTCATCTCTTAAGCCCATTTAACAGCTCGTTACCCATTCGTCCCTTTCTCCCCGTTTCGACACTCATCACTTCTTGGTCAGGTTCCATTTTTGCTAATGCGGTTTAAATGAGCCATGGGCATTGTGAAGCGAAGTGGAGCAGATTCGTGGCGGCATTTTACCCACTGCACACCATGAAAACACAACCAGGCTCGACACACACAGGCAGTAAAGACACAGAAAGCTCAGAGGTTAGCAACGTAATTCAATTGGACAGCAGTTTAAATAGAGGAAAGGCCGTGGCGTTAAACTGCACATAATGCCTAATTAAACCTCATTAGAGGTGGGCCACAGAGATATTGTTCCACATAGAAGTAAACTGTGAAACACAGGTTTGGTCATTCTGGCCTAGGTACTGGGGAAAAAAGATTTGTTGTAAGAACCATGAACATAGCTTCCAACTTTTTTGAAATTATTACTTAAATGGAAAGGCATGTCCTTTTCTCAAAATTTTCTGGATTCAGGGTTATAAGTAGGCCGGAACCTGTACCACTAAAGATTCAGTGTCTGTAGGCTGCCAAAACCCATGTACACCAACGGGTTTGCAGTTCAACAAGAAACCTGCTAACGTTAGGTCAACATACAGTTAGTCACTTCCGCCAAGGAGGTTTGTTTTCGGATTGGTTAGTCAGTTTGTTAGTTCATACACGCATTACAGTATCAACACTTTCATATGAATTAACTTTGCAAAAATGTTGCGTCTCCGAATAAACGGAAAAAAACATTTGCATCTGAGGAAAGTCACGTGAACGCCCCCTCAAGTCGGAACAACTCAATAGCTAATGCGTTGTTAAAGCCAACAACTGCTCTTCTTTGTAGCGACTGAATTGTTTCCACATTACAACTTAAAAGCACATGAACACACCGGGGTCGGAAGAACCGTGTTTGTATCTGTGGGTAGAATGATTTCCCAACTTGTGAAACAGGACCATCGAGGGAGCATGTGAATGCACCATTGTCTGCGCTCTCTAATGGGGGAGTGCGATTCTGCTTTACTTTTAAATTACTTCTAAATTGTTCCAGTGTGTTTTTGTGGCCAGCACAGACATGCAGGTTTTTAAAATGTGTTTTTTGCTTTTCCAAAACTGTTACCTTGGTCTACTGCTGGCAAAGGGCAACTTCTGCTGCAGCTGATATAGGGAGCGCTGTGGGTTATTTGGCAGGCAATCGTTTCTTGCAAAAATCTCCCAAATAAAATGACAGACAGAATGTTTCATGATGCTCAGTTTTGATTCCAACAACACGGACAGTAGGTCAAACAAGCTATGCGACCTTTGTAGTTCTGCAGGCATAACAGCATGTGTGCACTTTTTTTTTTCCTAAACACACACAGTGCCTGTAAACTGGCTAACTGCTGTGGATTCATTTAGTTGTAATTCTGTTGCACTTCAACCATTTTAACACTCACCCTACCAACATATTTAACATACAAGAACTACTGAGTGAATACACAGAATTAACTGTAATAACAGTAAAAAATAAACTACTTTTAAGGAACAGCCATCATAGCAAGTTAACGTATTTCTTCAATTAGGCCCCATGACAAACATTCTATTTATCTATTCTATTTGATCTATTAAACCTGCATGGACTACAATTTTTACTTGAGTCCCCCAGTAAGTGGGAAGAGGGTTAAATTAGTTATTTGCTATACATTATGTCAAGTGTTTCCGATATCTTTCTACATCATAAAGGCTTTAAAAAAAATGTTCAGGGAAGCACAACGCTGCTGGTGGGAGGAGAACATTATGAAGCGATGAAAGTTGTGGTAGTAGTACGAACAAGAACTTCCATATACTTTTCACCCTGGACTCTAATAACTCTGGCTATGCCAACTATGGGTCATGCTAAGTCTGCATGTGCCAACTTCGTTGTAATTGAATGACAATTAAATAAAAGTTTAACTGTTGTTTCATTTGATTTTATATAACTAATTTCATGATGAAAGAGCAGCTAGTTTGGTTAGCTAGTAAGCTAGTTTGGTTGCCAGACAGTTGCTCTGGGTTAGCTACAGTAGCTAATTTAGGTAGCTACTTTTCGTATTTACTTACTCAAGCATTTTAGATATCTCCAGAGAGGACAACGCAAACAAATACAAATTTGCTACAACTTCTCTTGCGTGTGCACATGCTAAGTCAACAACGTTTTACGTTCAAACACGTTACCTAGCTGCGTTGAAGCTAGCCCGATCCTCGGGGCTCCTGTCTTTCCTTTTAGTGAAACCGGGAGATCTTGTGCTGCACAATTCTCATTATTTATGTAAAACTGAAGAGATATATATAGATCTATACATATGCTTTCCAACAATGTATAATATTTGGAGGAGGCTCTACAGCTGAGATGTTAGCATGCTCCAAAGTCAGAATGAATAAGACCCACCTTGGAAAGTACGAAAATGTTCTTTAAATCACTGCGTATGACAGAAGCTAACACCTACCCCCAACCGGTTCCCCCTCAGGTAAATACTGTCAGCATTTTTGCTGTAGTTTGTACCATTAGCGCTGTTAGCACTTTAAGCATTGAGCCGCCGGCTGAGTCACCATGTTTAGAGCAATTAAAAGGCAATATAAATGCTCAGGATCTTGTGCCTTTAATGGTTGCATTCTTCAAAAATGCAATTTCATGAAACTAAAATATATACATAAGAAAAAGGACATAAAAATGTAATGTAATAAAAATAGAATTCTTACTACATAGTTTAAAAATTCAATTTTCTAAACAGAAACTGCCGCAGTCCAAAGATGAGAAAAATCTTATTTCAAAAAGGTCAGACGGTGGAGTCCAGAGTCTGCTGAGGATCGCAGGAGTTCATCATGAGGAAGAGGCGTTTGGAAAGCTCCGGGCCGACGCGTCGAGTTGTGGAGGTGACGCCTTCTCCTCGGCGGATCAGAAGGTCAGACAGCAGGGAGAGCCTCTCGCGGTCGGTCTTGCACAGATTGTAAGCCTGCAGAAAGACAGGGAAGTATTTCATATTAAAAAGTTATAAAATGTTAATGTTTTGCAGATGTGACTGCAAATGTTTTGACCTGTATGTGTTGCGTTGATATTTAAACCTCCATAAAATAGTAATTCTGTTGTAGGCTACACTCCATTGACATCTTGAAGCAATAAAGATGCATTAGCAGTAAAATGCATGTCTCTAAGTCCAAACTAAAGAAGGGAAAGGAAGAAATTTGACCCTGGAGTAGTAATGTTTTCTAACTGCATAATGATCTATTTGTAGGGCAGCTAGCTTCAAGACACGGTTAAGTACCCATGAGGTTGTGGTACATCAGTGTAGCGTTAGTAGAAGCAGTATCAAATTAGAAAAAGGTTTGTTAAGGTTATCTTCCTAGAGGATTCAAGAAAAAAATCACATCAACATCGCCATGGTAGAGAGCTAGAGCTAGTTTGGTTAGCTGGTGCACTAGTTTCGTTAGCCAGACAGTTACTCTGAATTCAGTTAGCTAAAGTAGCTAATTCAGGTAGCTACTTGTTGTATTCACTTACTCAAGCATTTTAGATATCTCCTTTAGAGGACAACATAGACAAATACTAATTTGCTACAACTTCCCTTGCATGCCAACATGCTAAGTCAACAACATAGAACGTCATACTACCTTCCGTTTTCAGTGTTACTTTACTTTACTTTTAGTGAGACTGGGAGATTGTGTGCTGCACCATCATCAATATCTATGTTTATGCTGTTATTACAAGAAAAGCCTCTTGTTAAGTAATTTAGTACGTGTAAGGAGACAAAATTTGGCAATGTCAGAGAAATCTTGTTGTAACATACGTTGTGGTAAAAGAGGTGCAGTGATGGTTAACTGGGCCGCTATGAGCAGTGTGTCAGCAGAGTGTGTACCTTCTTGAGTAGCTGTGGGGAGGGATACGCTGCCAGGATGGCCGAGGCCATGTCCGGACTGACTCTGTTCAACTGCTGGATCTGTCTCTTCCACACCTGCTGCAGTCCCTTCCCGGCTCTGTCCACCCGCTGCCCCCCCGCCCACTCGCTCTCCAGGTAGAACGAGAAGCCTGTCTTCTCCCTCTCTCGCCTGTGAACATGCAGAGGAAACGTATGTTTGATCTAGGAAGGAGGGAAAAGAGTGTCGGCAGAGTTGTAAAGAGTAGGAACTGCGAGCTCGCTCACTTGAAAGGGGCTTCCGCGACGGCTCTGGTCGTCATGGTGATGTGATCCGAGAAGTCCTTCCAGTTTGACAAGAAGCGGATGGAGACGCCAGTGTGAAGCTGGAGATGCACCACTGCCTGATGGGATTTTCAGGTAAATGAATGGTACTTTTAAGTGTTCAGATCTATTAAGAGGTTTTATGTGTTTTTCTGCATTGACTACAGGGTTTTTAAGGCGTAAAGACTCATTAAATAATGCAACTAACATTACAGGTACCCATTAATTTATACCAACTTCACTTTATTTGCAAATTAAGGGGTTTACCTCAAGTAGCTGGATAGTGTTCGGGTCAAATCTGACCGATTTACAACTTTAATCAATCATATTGTGTTTTCCATCTGATTGCCTCAAGGACTTATTATATCCTCCACACTAGGCATTTGAACATATGAAATTGCTGATCACCACTTTCATTGAATTTTGAGTGGTTTAGTCAACTTTGTTACACCCATGGTGTTCCCGGAAACACTAGATTATGTCCATTCCTCAGATGGAAAACAGCCCCATACACACCCACACATCCACAACCACACAAAATGCATACATTTTCTCAGATAATGCCCTAAAATCCCATTTCAGAAAACGCATCTTTAGTGACTGATAAATTAAATTGAATCAGTTTCATAGTGAATAATTTAACAAAGTCTGTTTTCGATTATGAAAAATGCTCATGCACGTCGTCCTCCACTTATCCGAATTACCTCCTCCACCTCCATTCGAGACACCTCAGGTCGCGCCTCATCCCCACCATTTTTCCTCCTCTTCTTCGCTTTCCCTCCCCCTCGCTCCTCGCCTGCAACTGCCTCTCGAAAGCGCTTCTGGGTCTGTGACTTCTGGGATCTGCAGACGGACAAAAACAAAGTGTACACCGGACAGCTCCCTTTGCTCCGTCTCCAGGTGACAAACCGAGGACTATCTTATAAACTAAATGATGAATTAAAAGTGACGCTGTCCTTCCCTACCTGAAGTATTTCTCCAGATCGATCACTGCCAAGCTGAGGACCTTACTGGGGCAACGTCTCTGCTGCTCCTGCACCCAGGACGTCAGGGTCGGACCAGAGCCACTCCCACCGAGCCTCTCTTCCTGCATCAGACACACCCACATGCACCCGCCAGCTGCTGTAAATAAACAACCGTTACCCTTTGTCCAAATGTGGATTAATCCACCACGGAAAATAGTCCCAAACAAAAGCACTATTACCTCCTGTTTGATAAGGGTTTTCTTGTTGAGACAATATATATTTGTGAGATGCTAGATATCTTCAGTACAAATCAGGAGGCTTGGGTCTGAGTGTCTTTTCACTGCATCAGTCACATTGACACCCCCGCCCGACCACTTCGCTCTGCTGCCTCGGGGCGATTGGTTGCCCCGTCGCTCAGAGGTCCCTGCGGCCGATCCACCCGGTCACAGCTTTTTCTGTCCTGGCCCCTCAGTGGTGGAATGAACTCCCCACTGACGTCAGGACAGCAGAGTCGCTGCCCATCTTTCGGCGCAGGCTGAAAACTCACCTCTTCAAGAAGTACTACCCTGAGCCTTCCTCGTAGCACTTATTGTATTCGTATTAGTTTGTTGCACTTATCCTATTCGTATCAGTTCGTTGCACTTATTATATTCGTATCAGTTCGTTGCACTTATTGTTTTCGTAGTAATTTGCCTCTGCACTATACTTCTGCTCTGGTTTATGCTTTAAGATGCTTGTTTAAGAAAGGAGATGCACTTATGACTTCTGGTGACTAGTAGTTCTCTTGAATACCTATGTTGAATACACTTCCTGTAAGTCGCTTTGGATAAAAGCGTCTGCTAAATGACTGTAATGTAATGTAATGTAATTGACTATATTGACACGCACATCAAGTTTTTGCTGCTACTCCATTTTTGATTCTCCGTTCTGAATTTTATACGAGCCACTGCTTACATGTACTGTAAACAACACCCTGCATTCTATATAAGGCCTCATTCCGCAAGTAGCATTGTCCGACTAAGATGAGGGACATGCCGATATTATACAGGTTTTGAGAGCGTTCTCTGGACATGGAAACGGTGCGTATGGTCAGCATCGCACACCGGTGGGAACCTCCAGTTGTGCCTAGTGATGAGAACTTGCATTATCTCTACTGACCAGCAGGGGGCTACTCCTCTGTTTCAAGTATTTTGTGCATGTAAACGTAGTCGGTGAGTAAAACGTATAACATCAGCCTTGTCCTGGTATTTCTGTTACAGAAATATTATTTCAATCTCAATCATTATCTCTCCGTCTCAACATTTAGTGGTGCTTATTACGGACTGTGACGAGCAAACAGCACTCAGCAATTGTCTTGTAATATGTTTTTGTTTAGAGATAATATATGAGGTATATATTATGGCCATATGTTTATAGCTATTTAATATTGCTAATGATGCCTTCATACTTCACTTAAAAAAAAAATATCCTCTGCTTATAGGGTCATTAAAGCAACTTGAATTATTCCTATGTATTGGTACATTCATATTTCTTCTAATTAACATACTTCTACTTATTACTCTGTTACTCTATTGTGATGTCGTTTCCTGTCCCTCTGTCTGTTCTGCTCTCACCCCAGCTTTATTCTCATATCTTGACCACGTTTTCCCACGTTTTCCCATTAATCTGGGTTTCATTTTTAAAGCAGCGTTCGCCCTGTGGACTGCAATGAAACGAGCACCAACCTGAGCGTAGCCGTGGATCAGAGTGATGAAGTCGTCGACCGTCATCTGCATCACCACGTGGGGCTCTGGCACACACGCGCTGCCATCGTCGTCTGGCTGGAAACACACAGGGGAAACAGAGGTAGAGGACCAGTGATCCATCACTCGCTACTAAACATTTCATTACAACGCACACACAATGGATGAGTGCTCATAAAAACTGCCTCTAAACCATTGTCCCTTCCGTTTGTCTCAAGTACACATAGTCATGCGTCACCCTGAATGGGGCGCAGCAGTAGGGGCGATAATTTGTGTTTGTTTGTTATCACCTGAGCACAGGGAGCCCTCCTCATCCAGCTGACGCTGCGCGGGAATGGTTGCTTCTCTACGGCGCAGCTGCAGCCCAGGGCCTGCACCGACGACAGCAGGGTGCCGCCTCCTTCCAGCTGCAAAAGAGCTGCAGACACACACAAAAAAAAATAAAAAACCACATCCACGAACAAATCACAGGTCATAGCTTGAATAATGCCATAAATCTTGGATAAGTCTACAGACCTGGGTCCACGGCCACCACCATGTGCTTGATGCACTCCTCTGGCCTCAAGGCCTTGGCTGCCTCCGCCAGAGCTTTCCTCTCTGCTTTCTGTCTCTCTTGTTCCTGCTTTGTTGCCTCCTTGCCCCTCTGCTGTCCCTCCCTGGCCTGCCTCTTCTGCAGAGCCTCCTCCCGGCAGGCCTGGATCTCCTCTTCCGTCCGCTTGGCAGGTTTCCTCCTGGCAGGAGAGGTGTCGGTGGGAGGCGACCATCTCTGAGCAGCCACCACCTCAACTGGGCTCACTGTTCTTACCTGATGGAGGCCGAGCGGACTATCGGACTCAGGAAACACATTCTGGCAAGGGAGCAGAGAGCTGGCCAGATTGGATGGCGAGCAGCGCTCAGCATCTTTCCCATTACCGACGGCGGACGAGGTGCTAATCGCATTGACTCGCCTCTGCTCGAGTCTCTGTGCCAAAGGGACATAAGGTTCCCCGTCATCAGAATCGCTGCTGATCATCAGTACATCAGCCTTCCCTGTGTGTGCGCCCGTGTTGCCCTTCGCTTCTGAGGACTTGGGTTCTGAATTGGAGCCATCTGAATCTGGTTTCCCTGCGTGGCCCTGTGAGGCTCGGCGGAGGCGTCGACCCGGCTGGAGGAAGTCAAACACAGGCAACTCCTCATCTAGGTCACTGGTGGAGTCACTGTAGCTGCCCATGTTCTTTCATGTGCAAGCGAAAGATCCTGTATATGACAAAAGAGAAAATAATTACTATAGGATCATCGAAAGGACCAAGCTTTTGCCCCAGAAGTGTCTTTTTTTCAGTTTAGAGACACCCAACCAAGCTTCATACAGAAATCTTAAAAAATTGTGACATAGTATCTGCCAGATCATTACCTAAATTAGACTGTAAGTATGGTTATTCCTCTAACTCTGGCGTGCAGATAACCCACCACGCAGAACTTATTCCAATAAAATTGAGTTGTTGTTTTTTTATACATAGTTGGTGCATACTGCTTGTTAACGCCCACAACTGTGTGTTTTGGTGTCAGAGAATGTGGAGGACCAATTACAGATGTCAATAAGAAGTAATCAGCAACGTTACTTATCGCTGCTCCGTGGTGCAATGGATAGATTACTATTTTAGCTCTGCAACCATTGGGCAGAACTTACGGAAAAGAAAAACGTTACTTTTATAAATTGTGTTTGGAGCAGCATTTATGTTCTATCAAAAAGACAAGCTGCAGCAAAAGCACTGAGCAGCCAACGTTAAAATAGAAAGAGACGCAGCAGAAGTAAGGTTAGCTGGAAGCTCACTATGCTTTTCATACTCACTTTCTGAAATCTTGCATACAGATGTGAATTAATTGAATAAGTAAGATTCTAAGGTAAGGACTCGCTACTTGCACTAACTGGCTAGCTCAGCACACAGCACGTAAAGTTGTTTTTGCATAAGAGAGCATTTGATTTCCCGGCTAATGTTGCATTCAAATTTGTGGAAAGACCCTAAACTTCCGTTTAACACAGTCTGTCCACTTTTAGCCTATGCTTTTAAAATTAAACTAATTTCATAAGGGACCCTTTTCGTTTGTTTTATGAAAAACTAAAAGTTATGTTTGCCTTAAGCCACTATTAACTCTAATTGTGTAGTGTGACATTATATTTTTTTCATAAACTCAGAATCCTATAAATATTGTTGTTTTTGTTCTTTTTTGGCATTTCAAATATTGTTTGTAGTTTTTCTTAATGACGCTGAGGCAAGCGTTTCTTTTTTTTAGGGCATTTCACAACAGCTTTTAAACTAAAGAGGGTTTTGTATTTGTTGTCTGCTGATACGGTCTGACATCTTTCAGGGGGATCTTGAACGCAGCAAATAAAGAAAAACTCCGGATGTGACGCAACGACGCAGTGGCGCGAGTGACATCATTCAAGATGGCGGCGCTGGCGTCCTTGATGCTGAAGTCCAGAGCAGGTATCGAGTATCTAAATTAATAGTTTAATACGTTCTACCAACATTTACAAACTGCACTTGCGAACGTAAGAAATGGGCATATTTATTCTCAGCTGCTCTGTGTTTTCTTCTAACATTTTTCAACGTTTTAAACCTGATACATGCTAACTAGCAGAGCTAGCTCAATGTGTAATTTAGCACTGAATGTCATAGATACTTGATGACAGTGTTCACATTCAGAAAAAAAATACTTTTGCAGGGAATGTCTGGCGTATGGTCATTAGCGACACGTAAAACACTAACTTAAGTTGATGCTTCATTTGAAGGTCGTTCTGGGATACGGTGGCTGTGTGTGACTTCACCTGCATGTCTGTGCTGCTGGTTTCAGGTCTGCTGGTACCCGGCCAGACTTCTCTTCTGGACTCTGTGAGGTTCGCTTCTAAAAAGGCTGGTGGCAGCAGTAAGAACGTCGGCGGAAAGAGCCCCGGTCGGAGATATGGCTTCAAGAAACAAGATGGTAATAACATATCATTTTTAAAGACACTTCGCATGAGCGCAGTAGCTATTCATCCCTTAGACCAGGGGTGGGCAATTATTTTTCCCAGGGGGCCAAATGAGCAACTGAAAATATTTTGGAGGGCCGGGCCAAAATGCCGAACTCAATTATGCATAATATACATTTTATTTCTATATAAAAAGCAGTAAATGGCATTGTTTTGACCGCTGGTAAGAGTGTATGTTATTATTTGGCAATTAAAAGGTGAGGTTAGCTTTCAAAAATATCATTTATTCAAATAGAATTTCCAAAATGATAAACAAAATGTGAAACATTTGACTCATTTTCAGTCACATTAATAACAAAGGGCATTTTGAGTTTCATATACTATTGAAACAAGGATTTTCTTAGCTTTCTAAAGACATCACATCATCTTTGTAGCCAAAATAAACAAGACATGTCACTGAACTGTGTAAAGAAAAGTGTCCCAGTTTTGTAGCCTTTTTGACTTTACATGCCTATATTAAACATTTAATGTTTTCAAAAAGAAATCCGTTGATGTCCGCGCTCGTTCGGCATCAGTCAGTGTTTGTATTTCTCTATGTTCGTAATGCCGTTTCAGACTGTCCTCACAGGCGACATGCTCCCCACAAACCAAACACACAGGTTCACCCTGGACTTCAGTAAAGAAACATTAGTAGTCCATATTTGTTTGAAAGTTCTGCTTTCGGCATCCACTTTTCTCTTTTTGGCATGAGCCGACATTTTCGCATTTTTCAGGGTGACACGGAAGGTAGACAGGTTGTCAATCACACGCATTTCACGTGCACAGTTGACGTGCACGATTGCGTGCACTGTGAGAATAAATGGGCTTCAAAATAAAAGCAATGCGGTTTTAGTCCACCCATAAGATAATTAGAAAATATGTTTTATTTTCTAATTATCATGTAATCTTTCGCGGGCCGTACAATGCCCAGGTCTGCCTTAGACTCAAGTTGATTTCGACGTGACAGCCTGTTACAACGCAGATACATATTATTTTTCAAATTACAGTAAGGAGAGAAGCTGATGCTCAACATTAGTTAATATTAATCCATATTGTTAAAGAAGGCAGGCATTTTTGTATATTTTTCTTACTATGAATAACCCTAATGAAAAACCCAAACAAGTTATTTCTATGAGATACACCGAACCAAAAGAATGCAGTCTAATACAAAAGTAACAATGGAGTAAATCTTCCATCATAAAAGTCAACCTTTATGTTGATACAGTTTTAGAGAACTGCTGATTTAAAACAGAATTTTTTAATGTTTATGTATATTCCACAAGATGTTTACATAATGATGACAGTGACAGGAGTTTAATAATTAATAATAATTAAGCCTTTATTAGTCCCACAATGGGGAAATTCGGTTCTCTGCATTTAACCCATCCCGGAGGAGCAGTGGGCTGCAATGAAGCGCCCGGGGAGCAATTTTGGGGTTAGGTGTCTCGCTCAAGGACACCTCGGCATGTTGCCGGTAGAGGGGTTGACCCACCGACCTTGTGGTTGTGGGTCAAGCGCTCTACCTCAGGTGCCACAGCCGTTTAGGTGATCTAACGTCTCTCTTCATCTGGTCACAAGGTAATTTTGTCCATGCCGGTAACATCCTTGCAACACAGAGGCTGATGAGGTATCACCCAGGAGCACATGTGAGTAACACCTTCTGTATTAAATCAAACGTCAATATGGTGTGGTGAAAATGTACACGTTCTCATCGTGCATCTCTCCTCCCTTCCTTCTCCCCTGTCCTGCAGGTGGGTCTGGGAACCAACAAGACGCTCTTTGCTCTGGAGGACGGCTACGTCAGGTTCACCAAGGAGGTCTACGTCCCGCCTCCACGCAGCCTGGAGGCCACCCGGGTCATCACCAAGCTGCCAAAAGGAGCTGTGCTCTACAAGACCTTCGTCAGCGTCATGCCAATCAAACAGGAGGGTACGTTTAAACTGGTAGACATGGTCTAAAACTGGAACAGACCGGACTGGGAAGTCCTGATCAAGAAGGATTTGTTTTTTGACACTTTGACTGATTTCCGGTGATCTAAGTGAACGGCAAACCATCAGCCACAAAGCAGAGAGGAGTCGGTGGACACATAAAAACTCTTGGTCTCTCCATGGCCACCTGTCTCCGAGTTCCATATTTATGTGACACACTTTATGGCACCTACTCAACAGAAAATCAACCCTGTCACACATGGATTTTCTTTCTTTTTTTTTCCAGTGTATTGACACAAACTTAACTAAATCAAATGTATAAAGAAAACATTTCCAGTGAAGACTTGATTGATTTTGTGTTATGGGAGTCAACAATGTGGTGATTACTGTGTTTGACGATAAGATCATCCCAATATAGTCCATGATACATGTGCATTACTACGGGCAGGTGTCTTTTGTTACAGTTACTGTTCACTGAGATGATCACCCAGAACAACCCACCTTAATGAGCTGAGGTGCTGTAATACTGAACTATATTAAAGTTTTATACGTGAAAGTCTTTACATGTAACAACCTGGGTTTTGTGTCAAGGGTATTATCAAGGGTTATATGAATACTTATGACCATGTGATATTTCAGTTTTTCTTTTTTAATAAATTTGTTCTACATTTCTGTTTTTTCTGTCAAGATTAGCTCCCATTAAATGTATTTAAAAAAACATTTTAGTTAAATTCTTTGAAATTGTATTTTACAGCCTGACAACCAACCAATCAATACATCAAATGCTCTGACAAAAAAAAGCCAGTATCTGTGGCTGTTGCAGGACTGCAATAAGCCCGTCCAGTCATTTCATTAGAGCCATAAGCCATTAGAGCTCATTACATTTTGGGGGAGTGGCTTCGGAACAAGGCCTGAAGGGGCTGGCTGTCGGTGTCATTTCATTAGTAAACAACACTGGGCTGGGTTTTTGGGGTTGGATACTAGCTAACTCTAACTTGTATCTCCTGTGTTACCTACCCAGAGCTTTAATGGGCCAACTGTGAGCAATGGGATCCCACACGAACCATAATGTAATTTACATGAGCTTTTTCTGTAGTTGTTACTTTCTCTGCTTAATCGATGAGCATAGATAAAGACGGAGCTTGCTGAACTGAACAAGCTTTCAGGTGGTGTGAGACTCACCCCATTGGACGCCATAATTCACACAATAGAGACACAGAAGCACAAAACAATGTATTATTCCTGCATCAAAACACCCTGTCCACACGTCCCAATCAATCCCATTACACGCATTATTGACAGAAGATGACATGGGACACACTGATGAATGTAGAGTTTAAAATTACTGACAGGACATTAGATTAGAAATTAGATTTTTATGTATTTTTTTATGACATTGATTTCCCCCCACAAGCCTCAGGTGCCCCAGGAGATCAATCAGATTTAACCAAGCACATTCCCACAATCCTTTTTTAAGCACATTTTGATAAATGAGTGTTTAAAATATTAAAGGTTCAACACTGAGGATTACATTGATTGTTGCATATTGATTCACAGATATTTCTTGTTACAGAGAAGCTGAGTTAACAAGTGTCACATGGGGAGAAAAATAATGTTGGAAAGGTTCATTACTAAAACTGCCCACAAGATGGAGTACAATCACTACTTCATTACTTTATGTTTAGCTTGATTCACTGGGTCTACATTCACATATCTGGTCAGTGTCTTCATATATTGGAAGTTACAGGAAAAAATAAGCAACCTTAAGAATGATACCTTCAAAGGATTATGATTACTCTGTGACTTGGCTAAAAGGAAACCTTTGATGATTACTAGTCTCCATTGGGCTGTGGTCCTTATTGAACAACCCCTGTATGAGATTTGTTGTGATTGGTACGAGCTTATCAGTGAAATATTTTGTCAGCATTTCTGTAAAAACACTTTGAACAGGATTTAAGAGAAAAATGGGAACTGTTGTAGTTCAGCGGCTTGTGGTATGCAGGGGGAGTGTGGGTAACGCCTGGTACACTACATGGGAGTGGGAACGCTGTCATGAAGCAGAGTGATGAATGCGATGAGTATGCAGACATGGCGTTCTATTTGGAGGGTAAATCACTGTTTAATATACCAAAATGAAACTGAGCGATATTCCCATAAACAACGAGTGTAAGCAGTTGGATTATTTGAAGTCTGCTATGCTGCTTTTTTTCTCCCCTCCTTTTCAAAAAGAACAGAATGAGTCGTGAAAGTTACTGAATAGCTACCAGCTATTGTGCGAGATCTGCACTTCTTGGTTCTCAGTTCAGCCGGTATCAGTGCAGTTCGACCTCAGTGGACACACAAACAACAACGTGCAGTGTACTTCACCCAGTGGTCGCTTTTGTGTTTTCTGTGGTCAGTGTTTGATCGGGGTTAAAGAGTAACCATGCTGTCGTGCTTTACCTCTTAAACTCAAAGTGGCAGTCATTGGTGATGAGTGCAGGCCAAACACAGTTACTGTGTAAGCAAGGCTTGGTATAGAGGAGACCTCTATGAGAGTGCAACCTTTTGATTTTTATTAGCTTAGTTCAGGCAATTGTTTTACTTTAACAGTCTGTAAATGTGTGTCAACCACTGAAATATCTCAACAACTGTTAGATGGATTAGCATGAACTTTTGCACATACATTCATGGTCCTCAGAGCGTGAAGCCTAGTGACTTTCGCGATCCATTGACTTTTCCTCTAGCTCCAACAGCAGGTCGACAGTTTTTTTTTCTTAATATCTCAACGGCATTTGGTACAGATATTCATGGTTCCCAGATGATGAATCCTACTGATTTTAATGGATCCCTGATCTTTTTCCTCCAACTCCACAATGATGTGGACCCTTAGGGTGTTAAGTGAAATCTCGCAACAATTACTTGATCTATTGCCATAAAATTTGGTACAGATATTTATTTACACAGCAAGACTAACTGAAATCATTTTGGCAACTTTTTATCTAGCGCCATAATACGGGTCAAAATTGAAATTTGTCCAATACCTCTGTTCATGAGCAAATGCCATTCTGATGAGCCTCAGAGGCTCTTTGTGTTAAGTGCTTATTAGCATGCGAATAACTGGTGAAAATGGTAGCCAGACTATACCTACTAAACCTCACATTGTTAAGGCATTTTGAGCTTGTAAGCATGCTTATCTTAGCAGTTAGCTAAAAGTATTGCTGTCTCTGAAACGGCTATAGCTTTCGAGGAACAGATACACAAAATCCGTGAGACGCGCGTTTTTTTAAGATTGAAGGCTATTTTTCACGGGTTTTATCATGTGTATGTGTTTTCAATTTATTAACCATATCTGAAGTAGTTGGTTTGGATTGGATGACAAAACCCTTATATGATTTAGCGTCCATTGCTGCTGTCTAAAATGTCTCCTCTCTGCCCTGCTGTTATAACAGACATGTCTGAGCTGACTGCAATGGGCTCATATCTTTTTCTTTTAACCTAGGGCTTATGGGAAATGGTTTTCATTAAACACTTCTACAGGCAGAAATATTTTATTAACATTCCGAGTGAGGCTGTGTTCCGAGGCTGGATTTTAGTTGTTTTTTTTTTTACAAATGTTAATGTTTCCATTTTCTGCACCGAGGTTCCTTCTGTGACTACATATAAACAGTCTGTCATTTTTCCTGTACATTCTGCCATGTTGTGAATTATTAATCCTGAAAGATTTGAATCATCCTGGGTGTTGGTGAACAGCTTTATCATCCTCTGATAGTCTGAATGTTCTTTCTAGACTCTTATAAGAGTAGAAGTCTGACGGAAACACTTGACATTCAGGATTTAATTGGTGTCAAATCTGTTAAATTCAAAGATGTTAAGTAAAAAGCCAACTGTCAGTCTCTAAAGACTCTCATTCGTCAAACATTTGAATCCTTTCACCCATTATACCATTCTGGGACAAACACAATGAAAAACCTGCCGGGAATAGAGTGGACAATGCAGAGATGTGTCATTGTCACTCTTGGGGGAGTGTACAGCCAGAGAGTCTTTGTCGTGAGAATACATCCAAGCAGAATAACGGTGATCCATCAACAGCTCTGCCTCAAAGCACAACCATTCCCTTCCCGAAACTCATCTGTTGTCCCTAAAGGCGTCACTCTCTTGGCTTGTACAACTGTAGCCCCTCTTCATCATTCTGTGACTTGTCAAACGACACATCAGACAGACAGAAACAACCTGGAGCTCTGGAGCTCTGGAGCCGGGCAGTAGGAGGAAGACGGCCCCTGGAGCGGCGTGGGTGTTCGACCGGGCTCTTGCGTGTCTTCATTGAGGTTTGAGCTGTAACCCTGGGGGGGGACCGATGGGTGAACATACGGAAAACATAGATTTGCAGGTGGAACGTCTACGGATTGGCCAAGGGTTTCTTCATACGTTGGTGGAGGCTAGAATGGAGCGTGACAAAATGAAATATATTTAATGTAATGTATCTAAAGATATACTTTAAAGGTTACTCCCCAATTTTTTCACATAAAGATCAGTTTACAACGCTGTATAATAACTTAGGCTGTCTAAAATCTGAGAAAACAACCAGGAGGATGTCATCGGGGTTAATGAAGCTTTGGCTGGAAAACTACACATTTATAACAGAAAGGCTGTTTTACAATACAGGCATTTTTTTTTGCACGGCAACTCTTTATTTTTTCCAATTTAATTATCAATTCCAATATGGCTGGTTTGGAGCCCCAAAATGCTGAAAGTTTTTTTTTTTGTTAAATCTTGTGTGCGCTTTTTGTTATTTTTAGTCTTGTGCGTACAACTTAGTTATCATGTGGGAAGAAGTATATCTTGTGCGCACAAGATTTAAAAACACCTTATGGGACTTTTGGGGCTCCATAGTCTGGTGTAGTGCTAATAGAAAGGAGGAGTTGCTCCCCTTACGGTCTCCCCGTGGGACCTTATTTTGGCAAAAAATATGTAAGGAAGTCAACGGTTAGAGACAAAAAAAAATTGGATTCCGTTTAAAAATGTTCCTTGAATTACACCTATGATGATTGTCAATTTAAAAGGTGACTTTACCGAAAGTTGCAGATTGTTGGGGCAATTATTGAGACAGAGCTGGGCTAGCTGTTCCCCCCTGCTTGTCTTTATGCTAAGCGAGGCTAATTGCCTCCTGACTCCAGTTCCATACTTATTCCACAGACATGAGAGTGGATTTGATCTTTTCCTCTCGCTCTCGGAAAGAAAGCAGATAACTGTATTTCCTGCACTTCCTGCGTTTCAAGGTGAAGTGCAATAAAAAGTTTGCAGGAGAAACTACCTTCTACAGGACCAAACTGAATCTGCAGCCTTCTGTCCGCTCACCTCATCGTGGCAGCCGCTGAGGCCGAAGCGCCTTGAGATCATACTGTGGATCTGTCTCTGACGGTCCTTCTTACGAACGCTCTCATAGGATGGCAGCCTCGGCAGAGCCCCATTCAGGTGGTAGTCAGTTGGCTTCCCAACAATAAACAGCCCTACAGGGAGCTAGATTCCATACGCATACACATGAGCAGATACAATCTGATATTAAACTTCTGGCTGATGCATTTTTAAATCCTTGCAGCGATCAATTCTTATCAGATGATCAGCTTTTTTACCTGTTGTCCAAAAGCTCCCTGGTTCATGGCAGCCCTGTGCTCATTATGGGCGATGCCAATCAAAGAGTGCCTGCTGTGGTAATGGGGAAGCTCATCCTGGGAAATAAGAGATCATTGGCAATTTGTCTCAATTCAACATCCACGGCAAAGATTTTCTGATGGCATTGTACTCCAATGGACGGTGCATGATGAGGTCTTAGGTCGGATACCCAGCTGAGGAGCTCTTTGGTAAGAATCGTTATCAGCTCCAGTGGGGCTCTAAACTCCTGGTTGGGTTGTGTACTAGGGTTCTTACTATCTCTCATTCACAGGATTTAACCGCCTAGATTGTTAATTTTTCCCGTGGTGATGTAATATTGTGACATTTTTTATTATTATTAGGACTCTGGTGAACTGTACCGAGGGGCATCAGACCCTAAAGAGCCCCAATCCTCCCTCCATATCAGGGAGTTAAGGTAATTGGATGCCTGCAAATTTGTTAAGAAATTTGCATTTGAGGCAGTTTTTGCATTATTTGCTAATACTTTAGCCCCTTCTTATAGAGGTGTCCTTCGTCATGATCTGGATTGAAACTTTTATTATTTGAGTTAATACAGTTTAGTTGCATTATTGTGTTTAATGCCTAAATGTCTTAAATTTTAATTCTTTTAAATATAGTCACTTACGTTCACTGGACGCAAAAAGTCAAGATGGCGAAGGCGAAAAACACCAAACTCAAGCCTTCAAAATGGCCGTCCACAGACCAATGGGTGACGTCAGGAAGACTACGTCCAATTCTTATGTACAGTCTATGGTTGAGAGCCATGTGGAGGCGCTAGATATGCACTGAATATCGTATTAAGCACCGTTAATCGAACGACCACAAACTAATTGAAGCCTTCTATGGCTCCAGTAGTGCAGGTTGGTACGTACTCAATGCACACAGTGTTGTTGTTCCCAACAGCAAATGTATGCCCTGTGCATTGTCTCCTCATGCAACAGTTCGTATGATATCTTACGAAAAGTTTACTCATTTTACCAAAACATTTTTGCGTCTTCCTACGAAAGTCCAGCGGGTTGTGCAAATTTTCCCTTGTTAACGTGCATAGCCTTTTCAGAATAAACTTCTGTCTTCACAAGAAAGTCAGTTAGATTTAGGCAACAAAAACTACTTAGTTAGGATTAGATTAATATCATGAAATATTATTTAGGTTTCTGCAACAAAACTACTTGGTTAGGTTTAACCTACAACAGATCGTGAAATACTTAGTAAGGTTTAGACACCAAAACTACTTAGTTAGGTTTTGTCTCCTGGCTGAAACATGGCTGTTTTTAATTCCTCATTCATGATTGTGTGGATAACATACAAAAGCATTTTCGCAGGATATCTACGAATTAAGGCGCATCATTATTTTTCTGTAGGCATAGCTACGAATGATGGATGAGACCAGACTGCCCTGGGAACTGGTGGATCAGGTCATGTCTCTGGAACTGCTCTCCGTTTTTGTTGTTGTTGTTGATGGTTTATTCATTTTCTATTGCTTCTTTTGTATACTGTGCTACATGGGCTTCTGTACACTATATGTTATGTTAAATCCATTCATTATAAATGATTCAAAAAAGACTGTGTAGAGAGTGCATTATGGGGGATGTAGTGCTGTGAGGCTACAACTGTATAACAACACCTAAAGACGATCTCATCCCAATAAAATCTGGTATTAAGGGGTCGATTCTGTGAATTCTTCTGGAACAGTTAATGGGACAGAAGTCCAAAGTCTTTCTGTGATTACTGTAGTAAACAGTTGTTCTTACAGTCCTGGGGGGGGTGAATCTGCAGCAGAGAGGATTTTTCCTGTACAGGACCACCACCATCATCAGGATCATTAAACTAAACGCCACACAGGACACTGAGGAGGGAGAGAGAAACAGCACACTGTACATGTTAGAATAAATAAAGACAGTATGGAGGGGTCTCTGGACACCAAGTAGCAATATAGGTAATGTCTAAGTGATGCCTATGTACATGTAGTGATAGCTGCCATTTGTAGATGTCTAATTCACAATTCTGCACAAAACGGTTTTTTTTTCCCAATGTGGCCTTTATTGGCCTTTCAATAAGATTTGTGTGGAGAAGATTTCATTGTTACGTTGCAGTATAGTTCTCTGCTCAGATTTCAGTTTGTCTAAAAAATGAACTAAAAACAAGAACACCACGTTATCTGAAAAAGAAGATTCACAGCTTATTTCACCAAATGATTACAAAAGGTTCTGTTGACAGACACAAGTTGTGTTGTGTCATGTTACTTTCAACAACTTTATTTAGTATTAAATACATAAATAAATACACAAAAAAGGAAATAGGAATATATATATAAAAAAATATAAATATATAAATGGATATGAAATAAATATATAAATAAATAAATTAGGCAATAAATATATAAATAAATGTAAAAACTATATATATATATATATATATATATATATATGAAATATGTATGTATTTATACAGAAACACAGCTACAGATTCAGTAGGCACAAATCTCCCCCCACATCTCCCTAGTATAATTGCTGGTAACTAAAAACGTCTATCAAATGTTTAATGGAGTATAAAGAAAAATACCAATTTAGCTTAGCGACAAGATGGCTTTCCTCACTTTTTTAACATCATTAAGATAAACAACGCAGATAAAACAAACTCACCCGAAGCCACGATGACAGTCAGCAGCTCCGGGCTCATCTCAGGGCTCTCTGTGGAGCCGGTGGTGAAGCAGATGTGGAACTTTAATCTGAGTCTACACACATTATGAACAGCTTCCACACAAAGCGCTCTTTTGATTTGATGTCGAGGGAAACAGCTGAGTCATCAGCTCTTTCTCTCCCCGAAATTGTTCCAAACTCTCCTGCACACCGCACTGAGCCAGCGGGTAAACATTAACACAGAGAGAGAGGAGGCTGTGGAGCCTCCGGCTGAGACGACACACAGCTGACTCTAGTGCAAACTCTAGTGGATTTAGCGGACATGCGCACTCGGCCATGCTAATTGTTTATTTTTGTATATTTATTCATTTTAATCCGAAAATTAATATATATTTATTTATTTATTTATTTGTATGTGTTGTCATATTCTCCAAATAAATTAATTCCTGATAATGGAAACACTCATTGTTACTTTGTTCGGTGTTGCAATAAATTGTAAACGGCTTTGACTGCGGTCCCGTTGTTATGGTTACTAATTTTAGAGACGATACGCCATTTGTGCTACTTGCATTCCATATATGCTTTGTGGATTCTCCAAACTTTAAATTTGAATTGTAAAAACCATGAAAATCATTGTTACTTTGTTGCGGTGTTGCAATAAATATACTGCGGTATATATAAACAGACAATTTGACGGAATATATATATATATATATATATATATATATATATATATATATATATATATATATATATATACACACACACATACAAATAATACAAATAATACATAGCGTGACAAATTACCAAAATCACTGCTAGATACAATAAAACAACATACAATATAATATAATATTGTGATTCTTCTATATTTAGGTACTGCGTTTTTATTGATTCATTAACTTGTATGAGACAAACTTTTTTTTTTTCAACTCGTGCATATAGGACATGTTTACTCTATAATAACGCATCATATTTTAGCAATAATAGTTAATATAGTTTTTTTCTTCTGTCTGTAAATATTATATTTCAGTTATTGTGTTTTTCTACTGTTTTTATTGCTTATTTATAATACTTGTTTTTTATTTTATTTTTATTTTTTATTTTCATTTTTATTTTTATCTTGTCTTTCTTTACTATGTCTCTTGTGTGCACTTTAACTCTATGCTGCTGTAAGCCTGCAAATTTCCCCGCTGCGGGACTAATAAAGGATTATCTTATCTTATCTTATCTTATCTTATCTTATCTTATTTTATAAGATTATAATATGTTTAAAAAAGTAAAACGGAGTCTTCGGTTAACAAAGTCAGCAGAATATCTTTATTTGTGGAGAGAAATGCTAAGGAAACCAGCACGCTTTCTCATTTATGTATGGACACAATTAAACACTGTTGTTATTTGACAGTTTAATTTTCTTGCTATTTTCTGTCAGTTATATTCCCCGTGATTTACATATATTAACATACTTTCAATGACAAAGACCAAAAGAAAGTTGGAAAAAAATCAATAAACATGTAAATAGATCACATTATTACAACTGTGTGTATAATAAATATATAGTATTTTTTACTTTGAACTGTTTTATGGTAATATATTATGTGATTATCAAGGTTGTTTTTTGTATGCGTAATTGACAAAATGAGAGCTTCAGATTTGTAGCTGAGTTTGTGCTGAAAGAAAATTAATTTGAATATAAAGTTGGCAGAATTGAACAAAAACGAACCCATAAGCTGAAACGCGAGGCTGTTCAACAATATTATAAAAGCACAATGTTTACATCTGAAATGTATTGTTGATCTCCTCCTAATCACCTCCATCCTCCTCGTCTCCTCCAATCCCACAGCCTCCCATTCAACAAGCCATCTCCATCAACCTCCATCCTCCTCACATCTCCTCCATCCTCCCTCAATCTCCTCCATCCTCCTCATCTCCTCCAATCCACACAGCCTCCCATTCAACAAGCTTCACATCACCTCCATCCTCCTCATCACCTCCATCCTCCTCATCTCCTCCAATCCACACAGCCTCCCATTCAACAAGCTTCACATCACCTCCATCCTCCTCATCTCCTCCAATCCACACAGCCTCCCATTCAACACCTCCATCCTCCTCATCTCCTCCATCCTCCATTCAATCATCCTCCATCCTCCTCATCTCCTCCAATCCACACAGCCTCCCATTCAACAAGCATCACCTCATCCTCCTCATCTCCTCCAATCCACACAGCCTCCCATCACAAGCTTCCATCCTCCTCATCTCCTCCAATCCACACAGCCTCCCATTCAACAAGCTTCACATCACCTCCATCCTCCTCATCTCCTCCAATCCACACAGCCTCCCATTCAACAAGCTTCACATCACTTCCATCCTCTCCAATGGCTGCATCCTCCCTCCTCCCTCCTCCTCAGCCTCCCTCCAAGCATCCTCCATCCTCCTCATCTCCTCCTCCTCCCAGCATCCTCACCTCCTCCTCCTCCAGCCTCCTCACCTCCTCCCTCCATCCTCACCTCCTCCCACCCGCTTATATCGTATCCGGCTGCGTGATCACGACTTGCCTTTTTGAAAATAAGGAGGAGAGGACTGCGTGGGGAGGATCTGCTTCACACTTGTGAAAATAAGAGAGAGAGGAGAGAGAGAGAGAGAGAGAGAGAGAGAGAGAGAGAGAGAGAGAGAGAGAGAGAGAGAGAGAGTGTTTCGTCAGCTCTCATTCTCATCAGCAGGCTCTCCTCCGCTGTAAACAACAAAACGAGGTGCTCATGGAGGACGACAGGATGGAGCGGATGGAGTCGATGGAGCCGATCTCTGCGCACTACACCACCGCGTACCCGGAGATCCAACCCGACAGCGGGTACGACTCCAAAGAGCCCCCCGACGGCCAGGAGAAGCCTCCGCCCACTCCGACGTACGATGAAGACTTCGTGCACAAGGTATGATGATGTGTTTTGAGATGTGCCACAAACTGATATGTTTTACTTTGCAATGCTGCGCTTTCTTTGAGATGGTCCCCCCCCCCTTCCTATTATTTATCTATTTATTTGCTGGCATTTATGAAAATGTCCTTAAATCCAAAAAAGTCCTCCAGCCGCGGGTTCGCCTCCGGTGCTAGACAGGTTTTTTTTTTTTTTTTTTTTTTTTTTTTTTATCTATTCGCTCTCCGTGGTGCTGATCTTCACTTGGCTACCGTTTCACTTAGTCAGTTGCCAGTTGCGTCAAATCCCCCCCCAAAAAAAACCACACAATTGCATCTGTGATGAGCAGTCAGTGCTACTCACTCATGACAGCTTTCATTCGGATTGGACTGTATCTTCAATGAGGTCACTTGGTACCGAAATGCTCTCCAGCAAGACACTGAATCCCTCCGTCCCCCTCTAGACCTGTCATTATTACTACAGGCTAAATATATATATTTATAAAAAAAGTTTTAGTTGTGTTTTTAGATTTAGTCTCTTTAGACTGGGAGGTTGTGTCTCCCTGTTAACGGGTCAAGGTAATATCCATAAACGATAGATTCAACCAATACATGAACGTGTCAGCAATGCTCTCAACCGTCTTAATTATCCTTATTAATGATAATACTCATTATTATTTTATTGTAACAATTTTCAAGCGAGGGGCAGAATTGCCAGAAATTCTCGTTCAGGGAGGCAGCATAAAAAATACAATCACTCTTTTAAAAAAACAACGGCATAAAAGACAGTTACGTGTATGAAATCAATAATAAGGGTAAAAACAGGTGAGATGAACATGAAAGCTGGCGGTAACACAGCTTGAGCTGTATTATCCAACAAATAAGAGCCTATAAAGATATGTATTAAGACGGGATGAGACGGTCTCAGCAGGACTTCAAGACTAGTGCAAAGCAAAAGATTCCATCACCCCTTGACCTGAAACTGGACTCTAGAGCAGCTTAGACCTAACGCAGCAGATCTAAGTAGAGTAATGAGCAGGATTTTAAAATGGACTAAATAGCAATTGGTAACCAGTTTAAAGAGGCTCAAACTGGTTTACTTTCAGCGTGGGGCAATTAAAGGCAGACTCCTGAGGGCGGCTGTGGCTCAGTGGGGAGCAGGGTCGTCCCCCAATCAGAGGATCGGCGGTTCGATCCCTGGCTCCGGCAGTCCATGTCGATGTGTCCTTGGGCAAGACACTTAACCCCAAATTGCTCCCGCAGGCTGTTCCTGCGGTGTATGTATGTGTATGAATGTTAGTTAGGGTCCTGATGGTCAGGTGGCACCTTGCATGGTAGCTCCTGTCATCAGTGTATGAATGGGTGTGATTGGGTGAATGATTAGTAATGTAAAAGCGCTTTGAGTGGTCGGAAGACTAGAAAAGCGCTATACAAGTACAGTCCATTTACCATTTACTCCCTCTGGAGTTGGTGGAGACCAAAACCGAAGTAAAAGGGAGGGAATGTTGGTGAAACACGACTACAACTGACTGCTAACGTTGCCAGTCTGCTGAATGTATTTTCAATTGTAGGCAGTTATTTGCTAACATAATAGCGGTAACAACTTAAATAAACAAACACAAATCAATTATCAACAACATAACAATGTCAGAGTGATTGAAGTCAAAATTCACTCAGATTTTTGAGGCTAGTGTGCTGGGAAAAGGGACGGCTCCTCTGGCTCTGGAGTATAGTGACATTAGTAATGAACACATCCCTCCATCTCAGGATGCTGACCTCTGACCCCGCTGGAGATGGAACGGACTGAAAGGAGAAACTCCCTTTGGGCTTCAGTGAAATGTCACGTTGTATTATGAAGACGTATTACAGGAACAGCTTCCAGATCAGTGTGAGAGAGTGTCAGACTAGGCTTGGTCAGCTTGCAATGCCCTACTTTTTTCTAAAATATCAGTCACTGTGTTTTTAAGTGTTTTATTTCCAAAATTGACCATTATATTTAGTTAATTACGTCATATTTAAGACATTTCATCATGTGTCAGATGGTGCTTGACATTTACAAGAAAATGTTATCACTCTTCTTGTAATCTACACGCAGACACAATCATGTTATAATGACATTGTACTTCAAGTAAATCATTCTGGAGACGCATTTGATTCCTCAAAGCTGCTGCTGAGCGACTTTCTGTCATTAGTGTGAGTTTAGTGGGAACTGAGTTTTCCCAAGGGCTAATGGCCCAGTAAGACATGGACCGGGTTATTCTAATGTAACCGTTATGCAATCAGACCATCTGCCTTTAATTGCCCCAGAAGCAGTGTGTGGCTGGGTGAGTGCATGTGCTAAGGCTTTTATTTTGAGGGGAGGAAGTGCTTTGCAAAGAGCATGTTGTAGCAATACACGCTGTTCTTTTCAAAGAAAATCTGAAACAGTTCAACCTCCAGGTCGGAACAATGAACCAAAAGCGGATGAGCCTTAAATTTGCCGTCACAGGGACTATGTCCACTTCTTATATACACTCTATGGTGGTAGCTTTTCGTTCACACCTGTGACATTTTTCTTATTGTCAACAGACCAAAACTCACAATGCATCAGTCCGTCTCTCAATACTTTCTGACTTCTCTATCCTGTCTGTGGCTGTCAACCCAGTCCATTGGTTTCCAGTGAAGACGTAACTCTTTAAAGCTATAATTCTCAATATGTAAAAATAAAAATGGCTCAAATGGATTTTGGCAATTGTCAGTAAAACACAGTTATTCCGTTGTGGTTATTTGTATCTATAATGCACCATTTCACAATATATATTGCTATCATGATTTAAAAATACCATATACCGTGGTGGGAAAATGTATCTCTATCTCCCACTCTCTAAGAGCTCACAAATGTGTCGCCACATTCAGCGCCTCAAGTGTAAATTAGACTTTTAATACTGGAAGCTACAGTAATCTGTGGCTGTTCTGTGGGTTACAGATCCGGATGTGCGAAAACTGTCAAGCTAAATTACATTCCAGGATTTGTGCTGCAGACTTAATTCTCTCCAGGAAGATAAAAGTGACTTCTTTCCCATTGCTTAGGCAGAGGAGATCAGCAGAACCTCATGACTTGAAATGCTTTCCATTCCGTTTAACTGTTTCTCCAACTTCCCATACAGTAAAGGGAATTGCCCATCTTATTTTACTTATTATTTACCATGATCGCCTCCATGGAAGTTCTTAATGAGGCTTCCCATACACTGTTCACATCATCCACGTCTAATTCCCGAACATCTGCGGATCTATCACCTAATTGCCTCCAGTCTCCAGTGGGGGTTTTTATAAGACAGGCCCACTTCCCAGCTAACCTCTGTTACCATGGAAACAGCGTCCTTTCTCCCCCCCATCAGCCACGAACGCACTCATCGTCGTCACATAATGCATGTGTAATACTACGAGTACGCTTGTTTTTCTCCACTGGTTCTGTCCTCACATATCCGCATGCTGGCATTATGTTACATGCTTTCAGTGACGTCCGGTAAACAGGAAACAGATGCCATTAAGTCGCACGAGGAGCCGATAAATAATAAATAAATAATATTGCTGCTGGTTTGTCCTGTGCTCTACAGGTTTGCCCCCTCTGTGTTTATCTTTTTGATCCTTGTTTCCATTTTCAAGACATTCATTATTATGAATGTGTCTCTTTTTAGGGACCCGGGTGTGTTACATACCCTATTAAAAGAGTGATACTTGTCCTTTCACTCAAAAGTGTAAGGACACAAAGCCCCTATCAGTAACTCGCGTGCACGCTCATTTTGACTCCCACAAACACTCAATAAAATCTCTTCTAAAGAGATACGTTTTTTCCTCTGCCGTCCACGGTGTAGAAGGTGCGCTCAGTAGATGTTGTAAGCGGCGATAATACACGTGCATGCGCATGATCTTGCGGTATATTTAAGGGTCCCAGTTTAGGGAGTTTGGAAGTATGGTCACCCTAGTTTACACTCAAACCAGTAACATTACCTTGGATAATGTTAGTTTTGCAAATAATAATAAAATAAAATAAAATCTGGTATTCATCATAATAAAAAGCTTTTAGCCAACACTTGGAACATTAATTATACAAGCTAAGCAGCTAAACTGAAATCGATTCAGACAACAGTCAGATATATAATTCCCTCATTGTAGCTTCTTAGTTATATTTAATACTAATACTTATAAAGCGCTATACCACAAGAAAAATGCTGTTTCTTTATTTCTCGTGTGTAGTTGGCTATCAAGTACAAGACCCCTTTTACAACATTCCGATTTTGAAATGAGTCAATTGGAAACATTAAAAATGCAGCTGTTTTTCAATAACTGATTGGTTAAAAAATCACTCAAAAATGTTGATGATAAATCTGCCACTGTTATGATGTGGAGTCTGGGAATGGAAAGCTTGACAGATGATGCCTATTTTAACGTGTTAGCGTGTTAATTATCACTAAACATGGAAAAAGTAGGTGAGGTCAGTTTGTTATTAGCGGGTAAAGTCCATATTATATCCATGATGCAACAGTTGCATCACCAGCAAGATATGCATTAACTACCTGTCAGCCATATTTCCTGTGCTCCTTTTTCCTTTCAATTTTTAGCTTAGGTTTCCACCCATGTTTCTCACACAGGCTGCCCTATCAAGCCATCTTGCTTTCGTTCACCCTCGACTAAAGGATCTCTTAACCATACCTCTTCTTTCATTTGCCGCACTGACTTTTTATCTCAACAGAGAGAATAAATAACTAAAGTTAGCAACGATGCTGGAATAAATTTGATGTGAAAATTCAAAGGATGCATTATTGTTGATGCAGTGTCTGTAGTTTATCCACAAGTCAGCAGTGACACTTTTGAGAGTTTCTAAAATCCCTCTAAAGGCTGACATCAAAGGGAGTCACTGTTGAGAAAAGCCGCTCCAGCTTCTCAAAACTAATCCTTTCCAGCCTTTATCATTCATAAGACTCAAGACTAAACTGAGTTGCAGTTCAAACACAGACTAGTTTACTTCACTTTTGAATTTCTTACTTTGTGTTGCTTGCATACCAAACATTCGTCGCCTCATTGACGTACACGTTATTCTTATTTCCAGTTAGTCCAGTTTGTGGACATCCATCCCAACCATTCTATGGATGTTCACAACAGAATCAAAACTTTCTTATTGTTTTTTAATGGGAACATTTAATGCTTATATAGATGGTCAATGGTTGAGAGATAACAGGAGTTTAAGGCAGTATAAGATGGACAACGACATGCACCAAAGGTCCCTGTCCAGATGGATATTGGTACTGGCTATGAAACCATGGCATTTACAAAGTGTGTTTTTTTTTATTCACAATTAACTTATCTTGATGTTCATCTCTGGCAATAGGGTCAGATATGTATAACTCAATACTCAACGTCTTGTTTATACTGGACATCAGCAGACATTAACTGCAGGGGCAAAATTGAGAACACTTTTCAGCAAAAATGGACCGATCACAAAAGTAAAGAACCATTTCTTGGGAAGAGGGAGAACAGCTTGGCTGTGTCTCATTTACTGTATCCGTCACAGTTGGAGGGCACTTATGTGCGTGTGCGGAGGTGGTGGGTACCTCAGCGTGACTTTTCTAAGTGGGCTACAGATGAAGGACGGGCCTAGAGAAGATGAATTATTGACTGCTGGCCCTGGTGACTAACTTGGATGCTTCTGAATGCTGCCTTTCATTCATTTCATTGTCTCGAAGGTTATCTCCCCCGGCTTGTGAGTCACACTGTAACGGCGGGACACTGCCAAACTTTTGTAAAAGATAATATTATATGTCCACCGTGACGCAAATGCTGACTCATAACCCAAAATAACGAAACGGTTGAGACAGCCGGCCAGAAGGGAAATATTCCAGGTTGATTCTGATACCAATATAATTTTTATGACTGTTTTGCTGCAGACGATCCTGGTCGGGGACAGTGGAGTGGGAAAGACGTCGCTGCTTGTGCAGTTTGATCAGGGGAAGTTCATCCCCGGCTCCTTCTCTGCTACAGTGGGCATTGGATTCACGGTACGTGTTTGTCTACATTCTCTTGTTGAAATGAAATAGGACGCCACAGAATCAAGTGTCAGTTCACCCAAATCACTAAAAAAGTCATGCAGATAGTTTTGGTTTAATTGGCCAAGTCTTCTCACATATCTATGTGAGAAATCCACCTCCGCTCCTATTCAATGGAGGCAAATGGAATTTTGATTATGTTGCTCACAACATTGCAACATTATTTACAAAAAAAAACAGCAACATGTCTTTCAAGGGAGAGTTTCCTGTTACCCTGGAGAATTTACAGCACTCACAGTTTGTATATCCTTGGGAAACAGAAGCACTCAACCTCCACTAAATAAGAGTTGCTCTAACAAAATTTAGGATAGGCTGTCAAAACTGTCTACTGTCAACAGCCAATGTACTGTAAGTAAGTCATGAGACGCTAGAAAGCATGCTACTTTAAGTCAGGAGAGCGCCAGGCTATAGACTCCATATAAGAAGTGAAAGTAGTCGTGGTGTATTGGCCGTAGCCATCTTGAATTACGGCTGTCGCCCTCTTGGCTTTTTGCAACCAGTGAGTGGAACTGACCATACATGCATACAGTCTCTTTTCAAAATAAAATTCCAAAATAGGTTTAGTTTTTGTTCATGTTTACCTATGCAACTAAAGTACTTGGTTAGATTTAAGAAACAAAAGTTCTTGGTTATTCTAAGGAAAAGACTTAGTTGTGGGTCAGTTAGTTTGTTATGTAAAATGAGTTTGCTAGAAGCAGAAATCTCAGAAGGTAGAGGAGTTAAAGTTATTTAGAAGATACTGTAAATTTTTTCTTTTATGTAATTTATCAGTTTAATCAGGCGTTAATCTGTGTGACAAGTGCTCATTTTAACATCAATTAAAATCTCTCTCTTCTTCTCCCAGAATAAAGTGGTGACTGTTGACGACGTAAAGGTCAGACTACAGGTCAGTAAATAGATCACTTCCAGTGAAAACTTGATGTGCTCTCACAATGGCAACCTATTTTTAGAGCAGAGGCTGGCTTCCTCTTGGGCCCCAGTGTCGCGACTGAAAATGGGACTTAGCCAAGTGGAACCGGGCTGAGCTCTTTGTTTCCTTTTCTGTTTTAGATTTGGGACACAGCAGGACAAGAAAGGTTCAGGAGTGTGACACATGCGTATTACAGAGATGCACATGGTGAGGCAAATATACACCATCAAAAACGTCTCACTCTCCACTGCTCTTTTACCCACAGATCGTAGTGATGGGCAGCAATGTAATAACAATACATTTTCTTTCATCTTTTCTCTAAAGCTTTGCTCCTCCTGTATGACATCACCAGCAAAACCTCCTTTGACAACATAAGGGTAAGTCTGGGATAAGTCTACGGTCTGGCACGATATGGGGAACAGCCTGTGACAAAAACCAATAAGGCTATCAACCACTACCTGTGTGTGTGTTATTGTAATTAACCCTGCCTTCCAAATGCAAACACTTTCTCTGGACTGACTTGTGTCCGTCTGTCTTTCTTGTTTCAGGCCTGGTTAACAGAGGTCCATGAGTATGCACAGAGCGATGTAGTCATCATGTTGCTGGGCAACAAGGTAAGGAGATGGAATTGTTTGACAAGCTAAAAGTAGAGGAAAAGGTCTTGAGAAAATTGAAAGACAAGTGAGGCCTGACTGGAAAACTGTGGCTTCTAATGATAGGAGATATACAATACATGTTTGTACAGCAGACAGTTAGTAATTAGCTGGTGAAACATGGGCGGATAGTGACCTTAAGTATCAAGCACAACCTTTTATTATTAAAGTGTACGATAATACTGCAACCATTCTACCTTCTGTTCACACCAGCACCCGCATGCCAAGTGTACGTGAATGGTCATGTGATATTTGTTTTCCAGGCGTGTTAGTATGGACGGTAATCATTTGTTAGACGGTGCAAAAACGTCTGTGTGGACGGAGAACGTTTTTGTTTTAAAAAGCTGTTTCAAAAACCAAAACGTATTAGCGTGGATGTGGACATATTGTGAGGTGGACAGAAACACAACTTGAAATAAAAGCTAATATGTTTTTCTCCCTGTGTCTGCTGGATGTGTGCAAAGACAGCTGTTCGCTAACATGTTTACCGTAACAACTTTGAAGCCATTTCACTCCGGGGCCTGGTGAAAATGTGGAGAGGGAAATGCAAATTATCCACGTTGCCGTGTTCCAGTTTCATAAAAAAAATTAAAAAAAGAAGAAAATCCAGACAGAGAATGTCTAAGGGGCTAATGTTGCCGACACAATAGCCTATACATAAGATAAAAGGAACCCACATTTTAATGCTAAAGCTAGCTGATGTTAGCAAGTGTATATCAGCTACTTTACCATCATCATCGATTCCCGACTGCTGGGGGATCTCAAGCCATATATTATCCTTTATTTGGTTGTTGAGTTGTCCGTTTTTCGATGGTGGGTGTGGAGAAACCAAATTGATAAGATGGTCCAGCATTTAAGCAGCAAGCTATGACCTGGTAGGCTTGACGTCAATGGGGACAAAGTATTTCATTGGTCAAACATATATTTCCAACGTGAGAAATTTGCTGTAATGGAGGTTAGGCCGAATATATATATTTTTTTTAATTTCTGTGCAAACTTTTGGGTAAAAACTATGCTTAGTGGGAAGCGGCACTTTATGAAGGTGATAATATGTCAGTGTTTCGTTTACACCTGTCAACTGCCCTCGGGTTGATCAAAAAAACTATATGCGCTGCTTTACCTCACATTTATTTCTTACCTTTTTATTGTGGCTACAATCAGTAGCTATCGAGGTCTCCACTTGAAATTAGCCAGTAGGATGGTAAACTAAACTGCCATTTCACACAGAGACTGGATATGTCTAGCAAATGAAAGGCGGTTTATATGGCATCCCTAAGTTTCACGCTGTTCCACTGTTTGACAGTTGGTGACTCATAAAGTAACGTAAGAATGTGCGTCTCCAGGAAAAGGCGAGGAAAACATAAAGGCCATATGGAGGAATGTTAACAGTTTCAGGTTTCCAAAAATATGCTAAAAACAAGTCTTTGCAAACTAAGTATGAGGAATTATAATGAATCAATACTGTTTACAAGAGAACTCCACAGGGACTACTGTTGCATGAAAAGTAGTTTGTTAAAAAAAAATTAAAACAAGGCAAGATTACAAAATTGAAACGGTGCATGCCATAAAGTATACTGCAGCCACATTTTTTCAAGTCTAGCGTAAGTGCTTATGTGTTTTTTTAAAGTCCCATTCTAACCACACTGCTCTGCGTCTCTCTGTCAGGCTGACATGAACAGTGACAGAGCCATCAGGAGAGATGAAGGAGAGCGGCTGGCCAGAGTGAGTATCTCCTTCACCGAAGTACAACTGTAGTTAACGTGGTTTACTCTGCTGTTAACACCTGTGTTTGCTCCTCCTCTTTTCCCTCAGGAGTACTCGGTTCCTTTCATGGAGACAAGTGCCAAGACGGGGGTCAACGTAGAGCTGGCCTTCACCGCTGTTTCCAAGTATGAAACCGTCTCACATGATGTACACTACACCTGCTGTGTCCTCAGTCTGCTACTCCACACCTCTCAACTAATAAGAAGCTACCAACAATAATTTGTCAAAATCTATTGAGAATAACTCTGCAATGTAAAAAAACATTTTCATCTACTAAAATACATCATATTTTACTATTGATGAAATAATACCCTTGTAACAAAATGTAATATATTTTAATTTATTATTAAGCAAATTCACATGTTTAACATGTTCTTTTATACTATTTGAAATATCAAACTGGTATTGTAAAGGGCTATTAAATGATAAAGCCCTTAAAATTGACCCAATATCATAAGATCCATTCAATAATTTATTTCATAAAAGGATTTTCGATTTTCAATTCAACCGAATAATGGATCCATCGAATATAATATATACCAAAATAATGATGGAGAATTAAAAAAGATATGTCCATCTTAAAATTGCATTAACTTGAAATATTTCAGATCCCTATTTCAAACAGCAATTCCAATGATAATATTGATTTCTGAAAGGAAAACATCAACTATTTATTGATATGGTTAATATTAATAATATAATACAAATTAAAGTGCCATAAGTGACCATTTATTAAGAATACTAGATTTTTTTTTGTATGATTAATACAGTTATTTCAATTAACATAGAGTAGATTGAGTAAACAAGATGACACCGTGTTAATAATAACTGAAAACTTTCTACAGATGGTCAGCAAAATTGACCCACACATCATTATTTTCTTTGACTTCCAAATAATAGTGACAAAACCAATGTGGATTAATTTAAGGTAGAACAAAATTCCATCAGTTTTCTAAACTGTGTGATGTCTGGTTCTGTTCTTCAGGGAGCTGAAGCACCGGGCCGTCCAGCATCCCAATGAACCCAAGTTCCAGATTCATGAATACATCGAAGCACAGAAGGAGAAGTCGGGCTGCTGCAGCTACTTCTAAACCTCCTCTGGTGATCCGTCCTCCCACCACTCTGGCACCGAGTGGGAGGAAGCCCTACTAACTCACTGCTGCTCCCAAAATATGATGCTGCAAATTCATTCAAGACTAAAAGCCAAAAGGACAAACCCACGGTTTTATTCAGCCGACGACAGTTTACAAAGCATCTAAATATTTCTAATAGAAACTTTATTAAAAAAGTATTGAAATTATTTGAGAAAATAAAGCCATCTGCTTTCTTTGTGAGAGTTAGATGTAAAGATCCAAAACATTCTTGTGTATGCCTGTTAGGTACGGAGGTGGAGTCGGGGCGTGGTTAGCCTAGGTTAGCTTACATGCTAAAGGAAACAGCTAGGCTGGTTCTATCCAAAGTTTAAAAATACACCTAAAGATCCAAAGATTTTAAATGTGTGTTTTTTTTCTAACATACCTACTGACTGACCCCTTAATGCAAATGACGTCATATATTAAAATCACATTACTTAGCTTTACATTACCTTTATAAACAATAACAAACACACAAAGAATATATTTTTTGTTTGTTTTTTACATTGCTAAATGGTTGTGTGCTAACATTTGCTACTTAGCAATAAACATAAACAGCTGAGGCTAATGGGAATGCCACATTTCGCAAGTATTGGTAATACATTTACCAGTTGGTTTATGGACTACAATTTTGAAGCTCCTGGTAACGAGCTGTCATTCACAAGGAAGACCCGTCCTAAACTATATCCTGCTTTATAGTCTATTTTACTCCTAATGGGATCTTAATTTACTAAATGAACATGGAAGAAGACTTGAAACTAGAGATTGAGGCCATAGACTCATGTCACAATGTTTACTGAGGGAATAAATCAAGAGAGAAGCATAATATAATATAGTATAAATATTTAAATTGTGACTAGATGATGGCTTTTGGATGGTCGAAGTTATTTTAGATCTTCCAAAGGGAAACATGAATGTCTGTACAAGATTTCATGGCAATTCATCCAATAATTGTGAAGGCTTTTCACAAAAAAACCCAGAAATGTCAACCCACGGTGCCACAAGAGCAAAAATCCCGACTTAAACTCCTTACCGAACGCACGGACATGAGATTGATATTGATCTTCTCATCTAACTGATTATATCATTCATGCTTCTTTGAATAATGTTTTTTTTAATTTTGGTTTGCCTTATCAGACTCAGACTATCTCAGACTAAAAATACTTTTTCTGCCTTTTAATTTAGCATGAAATCATTGCTAATGGAAGTACAAGGATGTTACACCAGTTTGCCAAAGTGGAAGAAACTTAAAAACTACATACACCCACACACCACTGGCATAAGCAGGAAGAGCACAGAGTCTCAAAGCAGACTTAGTTGATCTGCTTTTGAAAAATTGATAATGCTACAACCTTGTATGTATGTAAACATACTTATGTAAGAGATCCAGACAAAGGCCACACACTGTGTCGTGGATGCAATGCAAAGCCAAGCAAAAGGAAACAAAAGCCCTGTCTGTTTATAACCTGGTCGGACTGGTATGTTCTTGACAAACTGTTCTCAAGAGGTGACATCTGGATGTTGTTGAACACTGGCTGACTCAAGAGAAGCCCTGGGACACAGCTGGAGTTTAAGGCGAATGTGCTCTGAGCGCCTGGGGACCGTAACCACAACTCTATTTCTGAACACACAAATGTTTTGGTCACCTGAAATGTGTCTCTAGAGGATTGTTGCATAAGACCAAACATTACGTATGAGTTACTTGACAATGATCTGCGTTTGGATTTTGAATTTTGTCATTTGTATAGGAAACATCTATGTACATAATCGATTTGTGAGTGAGCAGTTTTTTTGAAAAACAAAAGTATATGTATATATATATATATATATATATATATATATATATATATATATATATATATATATATATATATATATATATATTACTTTTATGGCTTGATTATGGACTTTAAACTTGAGTTGCATGTTTGCTGGATTGCATGAACCAAATCTGTGCAAATTGCCTCCAGAACATATTAAACTCTGTTTATATTTGTATCAGTATAAACATAAATTATAGACAAATTATTAGCATTTTTTCTCGGATTTTTAACTCAATGCTCAGGGTTAAATTTTGTTTTGGAAAAGATGTAATATATAAATCCACATCAATACATTAAAAGCTGCATTAATGGATAAAAAACGCTCTGGGCGACTTGGAAGGAAAGTAGGCGACACACAAACAATGGAACAGGGTGTGTGATATCGCATCAAAAAATGTTTTGTGTGTAAGTTTACTTTCCTTTTAGTTCTGTTTTAGTCTCCACCTATTCCTGAGGAAAGCGTCTGGCTCTTTAGCTGCTAAATGCTATGCTTTGTTCAGCAGCTAGTGCGTCTGCCATTTCTTTTTGGGCAGGTACAGTATGGTGGTTTTAGGAGAATATATGCTAGACATCCAAAACAATTACTTAAAAGATGCTAAACTGCTTCATGATGAGGGAAACTGCAGAGTTGGGTGATAATTCCCTGTCATCATTTTTACATAAGACATTTATCTATTTGTAATATAAAAATATCCATTAGTGCAGCTTTGAGAAACTAATGATGTCAAAACAACAACTCCACGTTCAGGTTTTTACTGTGACACAAGCAAGTTTCCAATCTCCTAATTGCAGTATGCAATGCTCTTCTGCAAATGTCAATTATTGTGGGGATGCTCAGGTCTGACACAGTTTATAATCCAAAAAAAATCTGATTATTGCCTTTTGACCTTGTTCACATTTAACAGTTGCTTCTTGTCAGACCACGCTGCCAAAAGTTGTCTTTGATGTGATGTATGCTGCATAAGAAATAAACTATTTTTAACTGAACACACTTCATATGAGCTCTAAACTTCACTGCAGTTGCCGTCTTGTTACTTTAGCCACAATGGTGTGTGCGTACGTGTGTGTATGTGTGTGTGTGTGTGTGTGTGTGTGAGAGAGAGAGAGAGAGACATAGAGAGAGAGATCACATTATTTTTCCATGGTTTTATCATGAAATGTGTCACCATCAGCAATAAATATGTCCTGAAGCCGTATAGTTACGAAGCCTACAGGAATAAATAGAAACAAAACATCCTACTTTCAGGTGTGACTTCACAATTAAATAAATAGAATTTCCCAATTTTAGGTGTGGACTTGAGTTTCATCAAAATTCATTTTTGTTCTCAACTATGAACAAAATCCAACAGGGGAGAAGTTGTTTCTAAGTGCCTTTATGATGCACTCACCTCGTTTATGGAGGATGTCAACAACACGTGGTATCCTTATTTCACCAGATACTATTTGCTCTCCTATGATGACTATCACTGACCAAATTGTGCTGCCGTTTTTGGTTGTCGAAAATTAGTGGAGAAAAGTTAAGATTGCTTAGAGATTTTACAAAGTGATCCTCAACAGTCTTCTGAGATTAAGAAAAAACTTTCTAGGTGAGCTTTTGATATTTGTCCGATCATATTCCATTGCCAAGCTTGTGCTTCCTCAAACAGGAGTAATCTGAGAAACACATTGATGACAACACGGTAACACAGTAGTTCCCAACTGCATGCCTATACGGAACTAATTGATATTATCAACTGTGCTGTTCCTGTTATGGCTGAGAATTATATTGACTTTCCATAATACTATTTTGTGGCCTGTGAAAATGCATGAGAGTAACAAATCAATCATATTCTTTAGTGGGACTACCATAATCCTGTCTTGTAGGAAATAACTATATGTTTACAGAAAGCTGGGGTTGGAACTGCTAACATTACACAACATTTTTTTCTAGTAACAAAAAAAAAATTGAACTCACAGTAGTAGAGAATTATTTTGTTTCTAGTCCTGGGTTGTAGCCAGTATTTAAAAATAATGATTCCAACCAGCTCAACACCCAAATCATAAATGATCTTAGTATCCAGTTTTTCTCTGACTGACCCCTTAATGCAAATGACGTCATATATTAAAATCACATTACTTACCTTTACATTACCTTTCTAAACAATAACAAACACACAAAGAATATATTTTTTTACCATTTATAGTTTGTTTTTTACATTGCTAAATGGTTGTTAACATTTGCTACTTAGCAATAAACATAAACAGCTGAGGCTAATGGGAATGCCACATTTCGCAAGTATTGGTAATACATTTACCAGTTGGTTTATGGACTACAATTTTGAAGCTCCTGGTAACGAGCTGTCATTCATTTGCTTCTTCCCCGGAGTTCTTGTGCTTTCTCGCCTCGCAGGTTCCCAGGAATCTGGGTTATATTTGGACTGTCATCGTGCCACCTACTGAGGCCCTGCTGACACCCACTACTACTACCACTATCATTATTAGTCACATTACTATTATTATTGCCTGTACTATTACGCTTATTGACTTGCTTCTACCCTGGAGTCTTTGTGCTTTCTCGCTTCGCAGGCTTCTATAAATCGTGGCTGTACCTGGACCGTGGATGTGCATCCTGCTACGGCCCTGCTGACACCGACTGCTACCACCATTATTATTATTACTAGTCACATTACTATTACTATTACCTGTACCATTAAGCATTTTAGCTTTACTTCCACCCTGAAGCCCTTTTGCTTTCTCGTTCTGCAGGTTTCCATGAATCGTTGTGGTACCTGGACCGTAGTCGTGCCTCCTGCTGTGAGCCGACTGACACCCACTGCTACTTCGATTATTATTATTAGTCACATTACTATCCCTATTTTCATGGCTATAATTCTACTGTAATAATTGCTGCTGTTATTATAAGTAGTCTTATTATATGAATCATTTATGTCATATACATTGAATGTGTTGTATCTCTGTTATGTTGTTCATTCTGTACACATGACATCTATTGCATTCTGTCCATCCTGGGAGAAGGATCCCTCCTCTGTGGTTCTCCCATAGGTTTCTTCCTTTTTTCTCCCTGTTAAAGGGTTTTTTTAGGGGAGTTTTTCCTGTGCCGATGTGAGGGAAGGACAGAGGATGTCGCATGTGCACAGATTGTAAAACCCTCTGAGGCAAATTTGTAATTTGTGATTCTGGGCTATACAAAATAAACTGAATTGAATTGAATTGAATTCACAAGGAAGACCCGTCCTAAACTATATCCTGCTTTATAGTCTATTTTACTCCTAATGGGATCTTAATTTACTAAATGAACATGGAAGAAGACTTGAAACTAGAGATTGAGGCCATAGACTCATGTCACAATGTTTACTGAGGGAATAAATCAAGAGAGAAGCATAATATAATATAGTATAAATATGTAAATTGTGACTAGATGATGGCTTTTGGATGGTCGAAGTTGGTCGATATTATATTTAGATCTTCCAAAGGGAAACATGAATGTCTGTACAAGATTTCATGGCAATTCATCCAATAATTGTGAAGACTTTTCACAAAAAAACCCAGAAATGTCAACCCACGGTGCCACAAGAGCAAAGAGAAAAACACACCATCAGTAACGTTCAATCGTGCACTGTAGTTTAGCAATCCAAATTCCCCGTGATAAAGATTCAGAAATGAATAACATTTTAACAGTCTTAAAATGTGCTTTTAGTTTGAAAAAACCGGTGACGCGCGTTAATCTTATTATGTTAGTTTGACACCGGCCCCTCCGTTCAGACGAGACGGCGTCGGATTGGAGGTAGGAGAAAAAGAAGATTGCAACATAGCAGTTCACAGGGGAGGATCCACCACCGAGCGGAGTGAAAGCGAAGCGGAAAGTTTACAGTGACTCAGTTCAGCGGAAGTCTGTACGCAACAGGTGTCATATTCTGTGTATGGTTGTCGGTCGACTCCCTGTTTTACGGGTAAAGTTTTCGTCCGTCAGTAAAGTGAGATCATGTCGAACCTCCGACCCAAACTGTGCTCGCTGGAGAAAGGAACCAGCGGCTACGGGTTCCACCTGCACGGAGAGAAGGGCAAGACGGGGCAGTTTATCCGACTGGTGGAGCCGGATACTCCCGCCTCCGAAGCCGGGCTGTTCGCGGGCGACCGGCTGGCATTCGTGAACGGGGAGAGCGTGGAGGGCGAGAGCCACCAGCAGGTAGTCGCCAAAATACGGGCCACCGTCGGGGCTCTGGAGCTTATCGTCGTCGACCCCGAGACGGCCGAGCTGCTGACGAAACACAACCTGGAGTGCCGGAGGAGTTCGTCACCGAGGGGATTCCCCTGCCCGGCGGGGACAGCGACTCCGACCGTGTCGACGCACAGAGCAACGGCGCCTCCAGGGAGAACGGGGACACTAGCTCGGAGAGGTCGGTCAGGTCAGAGAGGCTGAGTGTCAGCTCCAACACCAAGGTACAGCCAACAACACAGGATCACTCCATTTAACTATTACTGTCCGCTTCACATTTTATATAATATATATATATATTTTTTTTTTCATTTCATTTATTTATTTCAGACATATCAAAATACAAATCAAACATCGCAAATAACACCAAACAAAATAAAAAACATGACACTACAATAAACAAAAGCGATGTGCCAATTATTTCACTAAAGAAAAAAAAATTACATACATTCAATTGATATGTCTGAAAAGGAGTAGGAAGAAGTGTAACACTTATTTAATCCTACCCCTTTTCCACAGTTCAATAATTAATATTTATTTAATTAATATATACTTCCTGTATTCCTCATAATCTCTCTTTATACTATATTTGATATATTATTTCATATATATATTAATATTATTATTTATTTTTTTATATTTTCCTTCTTACTTCTGTCCCTCATATATATTATAATCTTGACCAAACGTATGAATCAGACTTTCAGAAATGTCGGCCATAAGGTCAGCTGTTCACCTCTTGACCTGTGACTAGGAGTGGGAGTTATGGATGACATCTTATATAATGTAATCTTTAACCAGCATATCACTATACAGTATTGTAATGTTGTGTATTTTCTGAAAATCAATTATAACCAAGAAAATGTATTCTTGCCCTTTTGATCAGTGTAGATTACAAAACACCCTCAACAAAGTCCACCTACTTTTATTTTGCATTATTATTATTATTACTTATCCACAATCAGTTAATCACTTAAATATTGCCTGTTAATGCAAAAAAACCCCATTAAATATCACCATAAACAAGTGATAGCTACCATGGTAAATGTGTTTTCTGACGTTTGACAAATGTATATTATCTCACTGTATGTTGACATACGCATAAGCTGCAGTTTATGGTCTCCCAGAGGTCATTAAAACACACTTCATTCTACATTATTGCTTTTATAGGAGTCAAAAACAGCAGTGCCCCTGGCTTATATCTTCTGATCTGATCTGAGGCCAGCCCCTGCCTAAGGAAATAGATTCCCCCCCCCCCCACATTAGGTAGCCATTTCCAGTGCCGGTGATCTGCTAAGACTGAGAGGTGACACAGCCTCTACTCATTCCTGTTGAGCAGAGTCTTTGTCATGTGAAGGCCTGTCCGTTTCTCTGCTTCCTGTCTTGAAATTCCCCGGCAGGTTTTGCTCGTCGGACCAGAGATTTATGATTCATGTCAGCGTCTGAATCATTTTCTACTCTCTTATGATTACCCGATAGGGTTATGAGAGATATTGATTGACACAATAGGGTTAAAAATAACTTAAATTGCACATGCTCAGAGAGGTTGGATGGAGGTGCACCACGGTTTCAGATTTTTTTATTAATGTGCTGTGTGGATGGCACTCGCAAAAAGAGCTGGATTAGCAACAATGCTAAAGGTCTGACGCTCTGTCTGGGACTCTGAGAACTTCCACTACACCAAAATTACAATAACTGTACTGTGACGTGCTTTTCTCTTGTGGGATTACCAGTATCCTGCCTCTTTGAAAGACCAGGCTCTGTTATTCTCAGAAGTTGTCATAAATGTGGCAATATTTTGTAGGCTATCAAACTTTTTTTAGCCAGTGCAAAGTCTGGGCCCTGATTCTAACCTGTTGTGTAACAGCTATATAAAATAGCCTGATTGTGGAGGTTTTTAATCTGTGTGGCACTCTGAGAATAGAAAAGGATTTACATTTGGTGGCTTACAAATATTATTGGATACTTTTAGGATATTTTTTAGACTTGGCCCCCCTCATTAAGAAGGAGTCAAGGGTGAGCTCCAAAACAACATGAAGGTACTGGCAGGGATTCAGTGTCTTTCATGGATTACATTGCAAATTCTCAAATGAATTTCAACGTTCTGAAGTGAGTGTTAAGCATCAAAAGGTTTAAATGTCAAACTTTTACTTTGTTATGGTCATCTATATATTTTTTTCTTCATAAAAACACACAATTCAAATGATTAGGAAATCAAAGTGTGTTTTTATATGGATTCAAACAAATCTTGTCATTGGTAGTTTTAATGATGTATTATAAGCTGCTTCGAGCTAGTGTTAGGAAGTTAAACTGGTCATAATTCCCTCTTTAATATCTATTTATGTGGTTGTGAAAACATCTCCTTCAAACAACTGGATTTATTCAAGTTGCTCATGAACACTACATTTTACGTGATTAAAATGTTAATGCTACATCGTCAACCTCAGACCCATGTAGAAATTGACAGGGGAAGAGCTACTAACGTTAGCTGTTAGCAGCCGGTGGCCAGCACAGTCCTGCTTGCTGTATTGAGGTTCCATCGAGTTACATTTTTGCTGTAATCTGAAAAAAAATGAGTACTGGCCGAAGGTAAACTATAACGATATCATGATGAGTTGAAATGTAATCTTGTAAAACTTTTGTTTTTGGCAGCAAACTTGAGGCGGATCATCAGGAATTTATAATGATAAGCAAAAACCAGCATGCAAACGGTAATAAAGGAAGAACGTTAACAGCAGCAACAAAAACAATTCTCTGGGCAAATAATATGGCCGACATCGTCACATTCAAAATTCAACATGAGGAAATACATTGTCCAAGTTCCACTTTGGTGAAGTTATAAACACAAAATGCATTATTTGCAGATAGCTATGACAGGATTAGATCCCAAAAAATATGTCTCTTGAATAAACAGATTTAACTTTTTGTCTTTATAATAAACTTATCATTAGCTTGGGGAGGTATTGTGACTGCCGTGTTCCCAGTAAGTAATCACTTTGGTACCAAGCATCTAACAACACCTATTTCAGCTGGATGTACCTGTGGTCAGGCCTTTATAATGATATGATGCGGAAAAAAGCTGCTTTTTTTGCTTGATGAAGGACTTGAGTAATGATTTAGAATAAGGATCTGTCTGTAGACGTATCGATTTAATCAAGCAATTGTTTCTGCACTAGTTTGCAGATGCCCAGAAGTGGGGAAAAGTCACTCCGGTGTGAGACTCCTCCACCCTCTATACATAATGTGTTTTTTAGTTGTCAGCTATCGTTGCGTCTCTGACTTGAATCCAACTTGTTCGACTCTCATCCACACCTCTGCCTTTACCTACATGGATCTCCTACACTTTGGCCCCTGTCCCGCTGCTATAAATGGGATGTCTAGATCTCGGTCTCACTCTATGCGGGCGGCTCACAGCCCGTCACTAATCCTCTGACCTCCGGTGAAGTAAAAAAGCCCAGGCTGGCCGGGATGCTGCAAACCTCCAGCCACATTCCTCCCTGATGGGGAACTTGGCAGAGCCTGACTGATGGTCTTATACTGGCCTCTGATACCAGGCCTCTCAGTGGGACACACTTGAGTGGGCCGGCCAGTGATGACGCAGAACTAGCCCGGAGCAACATTCACGGTTCCGCCTCAAACAATAGTCCCTTTCACGTGATCGCCTTTTGGTTGGTCCTAGTATTAGTCCAGGGCTCTGTCACCAAATGTTTTTTTTCACATTAAATTAAGATAAGATAATCCTTTATTAGTCCCGCAATAAAGGATTATCTTATCTTATCTTAATTTAATGTGAAAAAAAACAAGCAATATCCTCGTGGTGATAGTCTCGGCAAAGACTTTGATATCTAATACCACAAAGATTGCATTTTTTCCCCCCGGAGATAAAAGCACAAACCCAATGAGCTGTCATCATATTATGGTAACATCCTGGCCTCCAGCGACTCGGGTCCTCCACCACACCGAGGGTCCTTCTGTCCGTCGCCATAGAGATCCCCGGCAGCAGAAAGAGGCTTTGTCCGCCGTGTTTGCATGGGGAGAAAGGCTGGCGGGCCAAGGGGAGGAAAGGAGAGAGGACTCTCACGCCTCAGCAAGGAGGCCATGCTGACCCTGAAATACCTACACCCTAACTTGAGACACACACACACACACACACACACACACACACACACACACACACACACACACACACACACACACACACACACACACACTGTGTGTGTGTGGTTGGTGGTCACCAGATTAAACAGCAATTTGTTCTGCACTTGAACATGTGAAAGTGTCAAACAAATGGTGACATAATGGAGTTCTAAATGAATGGGTGTTTGAGGTGTTGAAGCAAGGTTTAATACGATGAGGTTCTTGACCAGATATCCAAATGCCATATCGCACCAGACTCATTATATTTGCCCCAACTTACAAGGACCTGGCTCCCACTCCCTGTTTGCCCATTTACCTTAAGACTTTGACCCTCAGACTCAGAATGAAGGCCTCTCATCTTGCCAACCGATCGTTTCGTCTTCCATGTTTCACAACATCTCTTATCTCTCCGCTCATATAAGCCCTGGGAAAGAGCAATCAATCTGCCACTTTATTGATTCAAGAGGAGTGAACGCTATGAATCAAGATTACTGTCATGTCAACTCAATATAGCAGCAACCTCTTAAGCTTTATTCCAATGATAGATGGAGTGGTTATAATTTAACTGCAAAAGATTAGAGACATGCTTGGATGTGCACCTATCTGACTGCGTACAGAATCAAGAGTCTCAGTGTAACAATGAAGGATTTAACGGTTTTGATAGTTCTGTAACGATGAGTCGGTTAATCGATCACATAGCTTGGTCATTGCTGATACAGATATTAATATTCAGAGTTTCTTCCTGGTATGGGCTCCTTATGTTTGTTTTTTTTAAATAATTGTGGACACAATTATTAGCAGGACATTTTAAAGATGGAAAAAAACCCTGTAAATGTTCCATATTGGGAACATTTATTGGGAACAGTCTTCCATACTGTGACGTCAACTTTTGTACTGCAGTTTATTCATTGGTCATCATTCATACCCAATTCCGATATATGTATATATTTGCAATAACTAATATCGACCCAAATTATCTTGTTAATTGCCTTTTTTGATAATTGATAAACCGTTTTAAGTAATTTTTTAAGCAGAAGTGCCGTATATCTGTTTGTTCCAGCCTCTCAAATGTTAGAAATGTTGCTGCATTTCTCCGTTTGATATTACAGTAAATTGAATATCTTTACATTTTGGACTGTTGTTGGACAGTTATGCTTTTGAAGTAACCATTGTGGGCTTCAGGAAATCTTGATAAGTACTTTTTGACATTTAGCATTGATCAAATAATTATCATCATTATCATTCTGAAAGGCTGTTAGATGTGCGATGGAGGTAGAAATGCTGCTAGCAAATGCTCGGTCAAAATCATAATATCAGATTTGTATCTGAGGTCATCATCTGATGGAGATGCTGTTTAAATTAAGTGATATATGGGACACAAACTGGGGACACCCCCAGTCAGCGGCAGGCCATCCACATCCACTGCATGTGATAAACCTATAAACTTATAAACCTGTAAGCCTATTTGGAGTTACATTATACCTGTACTTGGAGACTTTCAACTCAAACCATTTTTTTCTTAATTATCAAATGTGTTTTTAAATAGAATTGACAGCATTGACTGTTTTTTTGCTCTATTATTATCTATAATTGTCTCTCACAACAGTCACAAATAGTAATTTATTTATTTATTTATTTATTAGATTCCCAACATCCGAAACATCTTTACAGAAGTGTGTGATATTTTTAATGAACTGAGTATCTGCTCTTGTTTTAAGAATAAAAAATGTTTTCTTACCCAGGCCGAATCTAGAGCAACTTTCCATCGGATGTGTCTTTATATGGGCTGCCATCCAAAACAAACTCTATAAAAGAGCTGTTGGCGTCATCAGACTGAGATCCTCTCTGCTCCACTGTTTTCTTAGTGTCAAAGTCTAAATCAACTCGGATACAAAATAGCCTCTTGGTCGCCCAAGCTTCCATCACAGTCCTTTTATTCTTAGTTACAGGGTAAATGCAGTCTAGCGGTTTATTCATTTTTCATCATTTTCCACTTGAGGTTAACCAAGGACATGTCTCTTGACTCTGAGATGACAGGAGACTTTGTGCCGTCACTGCTGTGATCGTGCTCTTCCCTTCGGCTTGGACCGGACCGTGAAGTTAATCTGTGCAATGGAAAGCCTGCAGATCCATCAAGATTTAATCAGGGTCTTTGGCATGACAGGGATTATAATTACATTTGGTGCAAGCAATTAGGACGTCTTTGAAGCCTGTCATCTTCTGAAACTCAGAATGCAATCATACTAAGTTATAAATATGTACCTCAAGCTTTGGGCTCAGTCTGCTTTCAGCTCCAATCAGTCAGCTGTTGCTAAATGGAGAGTTCAGCATGACCAAACAGGTTGAGATGATTGTATCCACAAAGACGAGGGGGAGATGTGTGGGGAAAATAAAAATACAATATGTTCTGACCGTTAACCCTGTCCTGTCAAACTGTACTCTCTGTTGCCTTGATATTGACTGGTGTGTGTGTATATATATATATATATATATATATATATATACACACACGTATGTGTGTACTGCATCTCTATGGAAACAGCACAATCATAGCTAGTGTAATGAGAACTTAAATGTCTTTGAATGTCTTGAAGTATAGTAAGTACAGGCACTAAATCCTAATAAAGGAAATTCATTTTTGGGAAAAAATATTTTTTAAATGGGTGCCTACAAGTATTACCAATTAATATATAATAATAATGAAGGCTCCATTTTCTATATACATTCAACTATTTACATTTTTACAACCTCTACTAACAGCCTCTCCTCTCCGCTCTGTGTTCAGCAGCCTGCAGTTCAGACGAAGTTTCACTGAATTTTTGTCACGGGACGGTTGGTTAATTATAACTGAGGAGAGCAGAATTAAATGTTTTTTACAGGATCTGGTTAGAGCAAACCGCTTATTTGGGCCGAGATTTTAATTGCGACATGTAGAATAAACAGTTTTTGATGAAATATCACAGTCGTAAGCTCTGTTTGGCTGCTTTTTTTGTGAAGGAAGCCTTCATCACATGTGATGTGTTTAAGGACCATCGGAGAGATAACAATTTGATAATGATGACGTTTTTTACAGCTTCTTGCTCTGATCTACGGTGTAGTTTTGGCGATTGTTTAGAGAATACATGCTATTCAATCCCTCTGGAGTTTTGGGGGGTTTCAGAGGGTTAATACTTTTTTTCCTTTCCAAGCACTCATATTTAGTGTTCGCTCTTGTTCTCTGCCGATAACATGCTGTTGTACTTTTGAGAACACATCCCTGATAACAAGGTGCTGAGTGATGATCTCATTTTACAGATTCCCTTCGTAGAGGCCACTTCTGTAACCACACACACAATTAGGACATAGAAGTTTTTTTTTACATGCAATCATACACACACAAACACACACATACACACTTTGTCAGCGGCTGAGTTGTTAGCCGTGAGGGTGGAACCAATGAGGAAACCACTTCCTGTCCTTGTAGCATGTCGCTATAGTGCTGAAGCCACATACACATTGTTTTTTGTCTCAGCCAGTTAATTACCATAATGCTACCTTTGGTGGCAGTTCAGTGTAGTTTGTGTCGATGCATGTAAGCTAACAACTTCCTCCAGCAATAAACATCATGTCTCTCTCCAGAAATTGTGACCTACTTACTCAAGTTAAATAACAGACCTTATTGTGAGCGGTTTCATGTGGGAACTATTATTCTTTCAACCCTAGCAGCATGTGTATAATTTCAGTATATCGTGAGCAGCTTGCACAGCATAGAAGTGCTAACGCTAGCTAATGCAGTGGTAACATACCCTGCTAATACTAGCTCCACAGGTTTTTTTTACACAGAAATGTTTTAGAATATCACTTTACAACCTCTGCGGGTAACGAGTGTCACTGTTACACAACGTTTAACCAAGACTAGCCCCAAACCACTAAAACCAGCCTGAAAATACAGAAAACCTGAAACAATGACATGAGAGCAGAGCTGGATAGTTGGTTTAACCCATTCAAAGCTGGCTGCTACGCTGATTGGTCAGTCTGTATCACAGGGGCGGGACTTGGCTCAAGCACTGCTAAATTCAGTGAAGAAATGTTTGTTGCACAAGCCCATTGCTGTAGCAATCCCTGAACTCTTTCTGAGTGAAAGAGTTTAAGATGAGTGCTTCCTGTACGGAGGCTTCTACAGAAATGTCTCAATTCAATCTGCCCATATTTTGTGAAAACATGTTTGAGACGTAACTTTTTCTATCTGTGCCCCAAGGTTTCAAAAGGCACACTGTTTAGTGTTTCACCCTCGGTTCAAGGTCCTGTTTATATGACACCAGGGTCTGATTAACTACAGCAAGCTGTAAAACCATTAACCTCTGATATTCAACAAGCTTAGGGAATGTTTACAATGGCTGCCTCTTGTACCATCGTACTTAATCGGGCTAATCCTGCATTCACACCTTGGCTATTTGTAGCAGACCACAAACCAGATGTTATTAATATGTGGGCACAGGAACATGACTGGGCCCGCAGCCAGATCTCTGCAACCAATGTTTCCTTTTCTGCTCCTTTTTGTGCTGAATCCCAACCAGGCTGCAGGTGCAGAGGCTGACCTATTAACCTCTCTGCAGAGGAAAGGCTTGAAAAAAAGGCAAATTTCAAGTGATGGCTTTTTTGAATATGGCCCGATTGGCATGCCGCTGTTGAATGCATAACATTTCTTTCTACAATCAACACTTGAAATGATGAAGGCCACTGCTGACTATTGGTTTACTGTATAATCAGATCATCACAGGTAGCTGTTATGGATATAATGCTAATATCTCTGTGGTGGTGGTCAAGCTAGCTGGGCTAGCCTGTTGGTCCAGCACAAAGCATAAAGGCTGGTGTTATTCTATAGTTTTCTTATTGTCAACAAATCCTATGAAAAGATCAAAACCAACAATGTGTTTCTCCGTCTCACAATACTATCTAACTTCCTGTCTATGGCATTCAGGCCCAAGCCCTTCGGTAAAGATATTTAATCTTTAAAGGCTCACAAATATATGGAATATTCTTTTTAAGAGGCTTTTTTATAAAAAAAAAAATTATGAAACATTAATCATTGTTTTCCAAACAGGAGGAAATACTGCATTTGTCGGGGGCATTTTTTAAGCAGCAGATAAATCAACGTTTAGTGCACAACCCCAAAAATGACATGTATACATGGATGATTTTTTGGTTTTCACACTTTTAGATTTATTATTTTACATTAGGTTAAATAATCTAAGTGACAGTGACTATTTTTCTGAAAGCTTAGCTCCTGAAAGCCCCTGAGCTGGTGAGACTTGTTAGCGAGATACGTCACAGGTTTGTGTCTTTTCATTGGAATTGTTGACAGACGGATACGGAATGTTCCACTAGATTCCAAACAGCATGTTTGTGACAATGCGATGCATACCGAGTGGCGTACCAACACTAAGAATAGCACGGGCAATATGTCGTATTGTTATGGTTGGCCAGTCACATGCCTCACATGCTGTAGAGACATTACAATTCAATTCAATTCAGTTTATTTTGTATAGCCCAGAATCACAAATTACAAATTTGCCTCAGAGGGCTTTACAATCTGTGCACATGCGACATCCTCATTACAGATAACCTTCATCTCTGATGGCCACCTCCAGCAGCGGATGGTTGCTGTAGCATTTTTTGTAGTTTTAATGCCATCATGTTGGACTTTACCCAGCTGTGTCATCATCACACAGCACTTGTTGTCACAGAAACTGTTTTGCTGTGCATGGCTCTGCTGACACTGTGGTTTTCCTGTGCATGTCGTGAAAGCCTGAAAACTCAGACGGCAATGCTGAAATGTCTCATGAGTGACGCCGGTGATGTTTAATATTTATAGATATAGGTTAGCAAAGGGGACATCTTTGCCATGTGTCTCTCTGCCGCTTGATCTGAGGGTTTTTTTCTTCTGATTACTTACAGGTTCACTGCTGCAGACAATTGTTGTGCAGACAGGCATGATTACTTCACAGTTTTAGCTGGAGGCCAAATAAAGCAAATGCTGGAGTCACAAAGAAGGAGGCTAAAGTTACATGTCTAAAATGTCCTTTGCTGTGTTGGTGGACCCCAGAATCGACTAGAAATTTCATCACAACCCTTTGAGATGACAAGCTGTGATTCAAAGCATTTCAGAGATGGAGAGAAAATGTTGCTAATAGTTAAGATTACTCTTCTGCTAACCTCAGCTGTCTCGGGTTGCTTTGCAGTGGAATTGCTGAAAAGCCACTTAGTTTCTGCAGGATAGTTAAAGGCAAAGATTTATAAACCGTCAGCTCTTAGGATGGACTCTGCACTTGGTTTCTCTTATCAGGTGTGTAAATGTCGTCCGCAGCATTCCGGATCCACTGGTGAGTCTTTTGAGACAGGATGTGCCTGGTTTTGCAGTGTTACGTAGATGAAAGTAGGCAGTCCTTGAAGTTTGTTCTATGTGGGAGTTAAAGGACGTATCCGGATCACAGATTACTCCTTGATTACTTGAAGTGATGCAGTGGGAGTCTCCATATGCCTATACACATATAGCCACCAATATACACTGTGGGTTTTATTAATATGCTACATTAAAGACAGTATCAAGTCAGATTAGTCTCAATATTAATGAGTGCACACAGAAGGATTCACAAATGTATTTTGTGATTTAATATTTAAATTATTCCCTCCTCAAAAATATTTTTTCAATGCACACAGAAATAGTTTTTAATATACATATATAGTAAATGTAAACAGAATCCACATATTAGAAAATAAGTTCCACAAATATATTTTGGATGCACACACAAATTTATCTTTGTTTTAATATAGAGATTCACAAATATAAAAACAAAAACCATATTTCTGATGTTGAGGTCTATCGTGTATCAGCTTGTTCCAGCTCATTCTTAATAATCCAAGTTTTTTAGGTTTTTTTCCTGATCTTTCTCTACCTTCCTGAAGCCGTCCATGGGTTTGACTGCTTTTCTGACACATTTATGACCTTTACCTTTTCCGCTTTGCTTTTAATCTGTAGGGCTGTACACGCAGTGCTCTTAACAACACCCCGCTGGCGGCCTCCTCTCACTGTCATAAAACAACAAATTACACTCCGAGACCTGTGAATGACACACCGACAGCCCATTTAGTGTGAACTAAAGAGGCCTATGAGGTGTTCAGGCTCAGTAAGGAACAGCGAGACCGCAGACTAGCATGTCACTGCCTCATGCTTGAGAACAACTGCACATCTAACCTGGCCAAATCGCAAAAAAAGGCTACAGCATAGAATATAGATATTATCTGAAAATTATGATGTAAGTAATAATTTCAAAGTGAGCTCCATGTGTGGGAATAACACTTCCTTACACATATCAAATATGATAAGAACAACTGGTTTCCTGGATTATCTTGAAAGAAGAGTTAATCCGACCCAAAATGTCCACCAATGTACGGTGCTGCAACTTGTCGGGAATTTACCATCATACACACATTTGAATAGAGAGGCAACCCTTTTCTTTTTAAAGGGTTACATTACATTACATTACAGTCATTTAGCAGACGCTTTTATCCAAAGCGACTTACAGGAAGTGTATTCAACATAGGTATTCAAGAGAACTACTAGTCACCAGAAGTCATAAGTGCATCTCCTTTCTTAAACAAGCATCTTAAAGCATAAACCAGAGCAGAAGTATAGTGCAGAGGCAAATTACTATGAAAACAATAATTGCAATTGAATTCCATCCATCCATGCAGCAAGCTAAGGAGGGTCCTCCAGACGTCCTTCTCCCCAGCAACACTTTCCAGCTCCTCCTGGGAACCCCGAGGCGTTCCCAGGCCAGACGAGATATATAATCTCTCCAGCGTGTTCTGGGTCTACCCGGGGCCTCTTACCAGTTGGACGTGCCTGGAAAACCTCTAAAGGGAGGAGTCCAGGAGGCATCCTGACCAGATGC
>NC_072453.1:618457-785957 GCF_027596085.1 Anoplopoma fimbria
TTTGGTGAATCGCTCTTAGTCTGACCCCTCCCCCGAGACCACTTTGCCTTGGGAGACCCTACCAGGAGCTATTGCCCCCGACAACACAGCTCTCAGGATCACTGGGGCACACAAACCCCTCCACCACGATAAGGTGGCGATTCATTGGAGGAGCAATTGAATTGAATTCTCTTAATAAATTGTGTAAGTTGTTGAGTTAGGGAACACTTTATAAACTTTGTGAAATACTGTCTGTGACAAATTCTTTATTATCCATCTGTGTGTGCTGGCTTGTTAAAGTACCACTGAAGATAAATCAGCTGCTTAGATGAGTGCAGTGCACGCACTAATAATACAACGTTAAAGGAGCAACCATGATCTACCTCCATTTCAAGCTGATCACCTGAAGATATATATATATTTTTTGTTTTTGAAAGGTTTAATTTGCATGCGCAAAATATGTTTTACACTGTCCATTTAAACTAGGGCCTTAGGCCTCCTGAATAGTTTGAAGCGTCATTCATGACGTTGACTTTTGAATTACTATTGTCATTGATAACTTACAGAGCATTGTCATTTTTCCCGTAAAAATGTTATAAATAATGCCAATAACGGCAACAACAGTTCTATTTTTTGTGGCGCAGGGAGGAAATCCCCAAACTTCTTAAACAGTTGCTCTCGTTTCTTGAGATATTGAATTTATTCTTTTTTGTGAAATATTTTGACTTCATTATCATTAAATGACAGATTCAGTTTTAAATTATCACAACTTGATTCTCAAAATATGATTAGCTTATTCATGAAATCTCAGAGATACATACGTGGGATATGTTTTGTGTGTCGAAAGTTCAGAACATGAGCAGAAATTTTACTGAAACACGTATGAGCTATTAAAGGCCAGGGGTTAATAAATTAATTCGAATTGATGATTGTATTAATAAATATTACACATGCACAATTTAAAGAGGTTACTTCCCCAAACAAGTCACAAAAGAAGAGGAAAAGTAGATCATTCCTACGCATGTGTTGACTCAGCAAGGATTTATTAATATTTGAAAGCAAAAACAAATTCCTGAGAGCCTTACTGCATTATATTCCATTATAGGTTTATCATAAAACAATAAGATAAAGATAAGATAAAGATAAAGAGGTTTTTTATTGTCATTGTAGTGGTAAAACAAAATTCCATTTGGTAGCCCTCAGCCAGCCAGCAGCAGTGAACAACAAACACAATAACAACAATATACAAGATATAAATACACAAAAGGAATGAAGCAAAACTTTTGCCCTTGAGTCATCAATCGACTACTTGTATAAAAATATTGATCATAGCAGCTTCTTTCCAGGCTCTGTGCTACATGAGGGCGGAGCATGAAAAAATATTGGATGCAGTAAATGCTACAGATTACATGAAAAATTGATTGGCATGTAGTGCACTTTGCACCTCACCTGTTCCCTCATCCTTATCATCTTCAGCCATTGGTTATGTGGGCCTTGTCATAAATGTATGATTCCATCCAAAGGTCCACCCAAGATCACACTGACTCACTCGGAATGTTTCAGCAATCATCAACCGCCCTGACTCTACGTAAACCCTCGGACCAATGCGTAATCCGCCCTGTGAGTGGGCGAGATGGTGAACACGTCTTGAGTGAACGCTGAGGTTGTGATCTTTTAAAGGGTCACTTTCTAGGGAATCATTTACAGATAGCTGCTGATAGCTGAGAACACTGTAGATAGCTTTGTTTTTTATCAGATCAATGAGGCGCAACAGGTGTGTTGAATATATATTTTTTATTATCGGAGCCTCAGATGTTCACGACTGTTAACTACTTCGTACACATGTTGGCTGTAAAAAGGTTTGGAGGTTAAATCCGTGCCCTCCACCGAGATGACAGTTCTGTCTGTCAAGCAGGTTCAGAGGCTCTGTTGCTCAGATGGATATGGAAGCCAAATTAAACAGAGAAAAGAAGTAAATAAATAAATAAAATAAAAAGGTAAAATGTTTTAGAATGACCAAAAGAAAAAAAAGTCTAAATTATTGGATACTGATTTGAAAGTTAAAATTTTTATCAAAAAATTGATGGATAGTAAATTCAAGTTTTGCTTACTATCTAATGACTTTGACTTGCCAAATGTTGCTATATAGAGACAGACCATTCACACTCACCTCCAAATAGGCAATTTTAGTGTTATCAACCTAAGCTGCATATCTTTGGACTGTAGGAGAAAGACAGAGAACCCAGATGGAACCCAAGCTGACACGGGTAGAACATGCGCAGCCCGGGAATCGAACCCGGGTCCCAGCTCACTGTGAGGCTACAGTGCTAGCCATATTTTCATCCAATTGGTTTTTTTTTTCTGTCCATATGTCTGATTCACAATTACCAGGCTGGACCACATCTATAATGTTCACAGTTAAATTAACAGCAACATTGTGAAACTAACTAATTATCTTGATTGTGCATGTTTAAAGTACAATTGGCAGCAACAGCAATAGGAAAATTCCTTTTGATATTGACCTTTTGGAAAATGATGACAGCTTTTTTATGGAGCTGACCCCTTTTGTAGTAAGAAACCATTCAGCAATAATTTCCAGGAGTCCAATAATAAAATACGCAGCTAATGGCGCAGTGCTCTAATGCTAACAGGTTAAATGAGGTCCTTTCACCCTCACAGGGGAATGGACAGTTAAGCAGGCGTACAGTAGGCCACAGAAGGATTAGCCACTGAGAGAGAGCACAGACTGATTCATTCAGTCAGGGAAGGAAGTCAGCTGACTTTGTTTCTGTCCATGCATGTTAATGATGTCATGTAAGTGTTGTGCTTTTTTAGGTCTGACTCAATACTGTTGGTCGTTTGTCCAAATAGGTATCATGCGTGCACGGTGTGTAAATAGGGAAGTAAAGTGACGTCCATAGCTTGTCATTAAGAGCAAACCTGTATTGATTGTGTTGGTGTGGAACCTCAGATTGACGTAAAGCACATGGAAGTGGGCTCGCATTGGAGAAAACTAAGATTAATGTCACATCCTTTTTTCAATCACACACATTCACTCCACCATATCAAACCTTTTAACATACAACAGCTGTTACATTTACAGTATACCTGCTGTCTTTGTTACTATGTTACAATGTGCTACAATGGTTTATACTAATAAATGTCTTAATTGGAATCAGTCTTTTCTTAATCAACTGACAAAGCCATAGTCCAGCTCTGTTTTAGATGTTAGAATGTGATGATGTGCCCAGCCAAAGTGTGCTGTGTTGCAACTTAGGCTGACACAATATCAGATTTTCAATAAACAATGATCATGGCCGAGAGAATTCTAGCATTATTTAAAGAAGTTTTGAAATATATAATGTTATCAGTCAAATTCATCTTTAACTTTATCTATTGTGCGTTTTCTGTCTCTTTTTTTTTTTTTTGCAAATTAATTTTACTCAAAAAAGTTTATCACAACAACCCTAACGCCACAAACACTATCTAGTGATGAATACTAAACTTAGAAGCACAAAGACTTGAGGTTCAGTGTACAGTGTGCAAAGAGGTGACAGTGTTTACGTCATGTGAAAGACGTCTATGTTTTATGTTGTCTGAATACAATGCTAGTTCTTTGTTATGCAATTATTAGACACTTGGTCAATATTATGAAAATCAGTCAAACATATGACGTACGAAGTTCTAACTTTGATCTACTCACTTTCTCTTCCTTTGTAATATCTGATTACTTTATTTTGATATGTACGATATTCACTTTTGACTGTCTCATAGTTATGATTTAATCAGTCATAGTTTTGACTCGACTGAATGTCAAACATTTTATTTTCTATCTCATAATTCTTTGTCCCTCATATTTTTCATATTCAAACTTCACTTCCTTTATCCAAGGATTCCAGTTTCATTTATTATCATTATGCAACACAGGGATGCATAACCAAATGCAGTTGTAGCCCATTTGTACCACAATGATAATTGGAGAAACAAAACAAGAGCAGCATTGTATTCCAGTGGTTAATTTTTTACATTTGCATTGTAAGGAATATAAACAGAAGCAACAAAAACAATTCACTGGGCAGATAATATGGCCGACATCTAAACATTAAACATGTTACATAAGGAAAGCATTGCCCATAAACTTTGACTGTGTTTGAGCACCAGGTATCACGATGTAAACACCAGTTCAACTCCTCCCGTCCCACTGGAGTTCTTTCGATGACTTCCTATCCTTTATTGGCCCAATTCCAATTTCTTTCTTAGCTCCACCCTGTTCTTTTAGGGAAGTTCACGCTTTGACCGGGCGCAGCTATTTCTGTTCTGCAAATCAACGTGTTTCTGTGACTAATTGCGTCATATTAGATCCAGCATTGCTCCTTTTAAGATTGTGAATAATTGTGAAATCAAACTTTTTTAGAAAGTCTGAAATCTCATCAGCCGTTTTGGGCACAGCAGTGAGTGTCATTAATCGGCTACGCAAATAAAGCTGAAATCCACCATGATGCTCTATATTATTGATATTGTATAGAGAGAGACCTGATTACACTTCTCAGTGAACTGTTGGTTTTCCCTTCCACGTGTGCAGGAGGAGAGCGGCGGGCTGCGGCCTCGTCTCTGCCACATGAAGAAGGGAACTGGCGGCTACGGCTTCAACCTACACAGTGAGAAGGGAAAACCGGGCCAGTTCATCAGAGCGGTGGATGACGACTCTCCGGCACAGAGGGCGGGCGTGAAACCACGGGACAAGCTCATCAAGGTACACGACACACACCCCTTCATCCTTTTTAGATATACGCACACAAACTCGTTGTTTTCCCCTCATTGTTCCTGAGTTTTGCCTGATACTGTGCGTGTGTTTTAATTTGTTTGCATGTGTATCAGCTTTAATCCTATTACATCAGTGGGCAAACGGGGAATCTGAAATCCCAGGAGGTATTAGGTTGTTATTAAACTGAGACTGTGTAGTTGTAATATGCACATTTAAGCAGGATTTTGCAAGTGTGCGTCTATGGTGTGATAAGAATGTAAAAAAAAAAAAAAAAAAAAAAAAGAGCGTGAGAATTTGTTTTTTTTTATCTCCCTTGCCTAGTTTGTGTGATGACCAGGCCTTCTGGGCACCCTAAACGTGGCGGGGTCAGAGTTAATCCACTTACTGCGTCTGTGGGCTGCATTACAGCCTGCTCCAACAGTCTGCAAGGGCCTCTCACATGCAGGAGAGAGAGGCAGACTTTGTAGATGAAGTAATACCTCATCTCTGCATACTGTATTCACAATGAGATGGGAGATTTAAACAGGACCAACGGAGGAGAAGAGTTATGATCCTGATTTTTGAAACAGGATGCTTGGAATTTAATGAATTTTCCACAGAGGGTCACTGGAGTGGAACGTAGCCGAATGTTCTGTACCACCTGTTGGACAGTCACACCCACAGTGGGAGTGGGTGAGACGGAGAGATTGCTGAGGGTACTCCCACCTGGGATCTTCCCACAGGATTCCTCGGTGTCTTAACTCACCGGAGACTTGATTAGTTCCAACTCTGGGAGTATTCTTTCATACCGCGCCCTGTTAGAACACTGTGACTAAACATATTCCATCACTGGAACCATCGCTCTCCTGTCGGGTCTCATTCCATTCATTACTTTTCACCACAGTTACAACATTGGCATCCTTACAAAAACAACATCATTCATTTACTTTGAGCGAGTCAGTGATACCATATATGTCCAATGTTCTTATCAGCCTTTGGTAATAAGATTATAAGTGATTGGAGTATTTACAACTGTGAAAGTCATTTTTTTATGTGAACAGCTGTAGTGTAGGATCAGTTTGTGGATATTGTAGTGACTGCAAACACATTTTGATTGCTACCTTGAATAGAAAAAGAATAAAGGCCAAGTACACGACAGTTGCAAACAAGTCTAATGTGATAACATGTCCCGCCCTAAGCTATGGAGAGAGGGGGCCAATATTAAATAAGTGAAAAAGACATTATTAAATTAATAATCATCTTTCTTTTTGCTCCAGCTCCCAGCAGACTCACTAACTGGCAGCTAGCTTGCAAGCTCCTGTTAGGTAGAGCCAGGGGTTTTATTGAATCGAGGAGAAGGAGTATGAATTTGATTAAAGTTAAACTATATGCCCCAGGCTGCATCGCTCTCTCTGCACCCCATAGTTTGACACAAACTGACTGCAGACTCGGCGCTCAGGAATCGTGTGAAAAACACAGTGAATTTGTGCTCACTCCAAACAACAACACATCCAATGTAGCAAGAGTGAGATAGAAAACTCTCCTCTCGTCCCCTCTCCTGTCTCATGCCTCCTCTTCTCTCCTCCCTCAGGTCAATGGCATGTCAGTGATCGGCATGCAGCACTCAGATGTGGTCGCGGCCATCAAGGCGGGGGGAGACGAGACCACGCTGCTGCTGGTGGACGCCGAGACTGAAGAATACTTTATGAGATGCAACGTCCTGCCCAACGACGAACACGTCACCGGTATGACACACATGTTTGCTCTCACACACCGATCAAACATGGCTTTGTAAAAGAACATAATGATCAGACATTAAGTTTGAACTGTAAATAGAGTAAATAGAGATGAAGTGTCTTCTTTCCCCCTGTAGGACCTCTTCCTGAGCCAGCGTCAGAGAGAGCATCAGAGGAGGAGGTAAGTACCACCGCCAGTACACACACACACACACACACACACACACACACACACACACACACACACACACACACTGACCTACAGATAGTGGGCTGGAAAAGCCCCACTGATCCTCTCTGGACATTCCTGGTAGCAGATTATGAGTTCTGGACAGTGTTGTGAAACACTCTGGATGTCTTCATGTGTTTCCTGTCAAGACTGCACTGTAAAACTCAAAAACACACGCGTTACAAAACTTTCCATCATGTAGAAGATAAAACAGACAGAAAACCTTATTAATCCCAGATGGAAATTGTACTATTATTAATAATGACTACACTGATGACTGAATGATATCCACTACCTTCTAAAAGGGTATTGAAGCAATTAAGTATAGCACGTTCATAAAGTTTGGGTTCTTGTGAGGGACAGATAAAAAAAATGGTCAGAATCAAAGAAGCAGAGGCGGAGGCATCCTGACTTCAGCTCCAAGTATGGATCAAGATCCCAAAACACTGGATCCAACACATTCCATGATGCAGCTCATGTTTTCAACACTTAACGCTCAGTTTGTAACTACAGATGCCTAGTCACTTCGCTAATGTTTAGCTGTGAATGTATTTTAAAGATTTTGAACTTATTGCTGCTCAAGAAAGACCGTTTGTTTACATACAGGAATAATTAAGCAATGTCGAATCTTTTCATAATTTATTGACTTATCATCTCGCATTATAATCAAAATGAACAGATAAGAGTATCGGTAAGGAAAACCGATACGCGGTATCAATAATAGTAACAGTATTGATAAAATCCTAACAATACCCATCCCTACTTGAAACGCAAACCCTCATCACTATGACATCATCAGGGTTATTTTTCCGACTTAATTAAGCTCCTCCCCCAGAGCCACAGAAGACCTAATAAAACAGTTTTTACAAGTTTGAGTAGTACCCGTCATCATCTTGATGAATACAATCTGATGAATGCTCCTTTAACTAAGCAGCCTGTATCAACCACCAAGTGTTGGTGTGACATTCCACAGGCACCGCAGGGCTGGTTTATCAAAAGTAAACACTCTCCACCTCCTCTCTCCACACACACACACACACACACACACACACACACACACACACACACACACACACACACACACACACACACGCCCACACACTATGGGAAAAGTGGATTGGCCCCTCTGTTGAGATTGTGGCTGACCCTTCACCATGGCAACAAGAGCTCACCAGTGTGCGTTTCCCTCTCTCCCTCTCCGTATCTCCCCTCTGTGTCCTGGAGGATCATGGGATTGAAGTAGCTTTAACTCCCAGGGCAAATTGGGGATTATGCTAATGAGACAACTAACGAGCACTGTTCACAAACTCACACAGGCACGCAGATTATACTCTGCTGCAGCAACAACAATCACTCATTCACCAGCAGTTACATAACACATAGCTCGGTATGAACGCTCATGACGACCTCTGACCTTAAGTGTGTGTTTGTGTATTTATACTTATAACCCACTTTGTAGCCATTTAGCCTTTCAAAAACAACCGTTTTACTGCGGACAAAAAAGGTTTTGAAAAAAGGCTTTTTTTAGTTGATAAGGTTTTAATAAGAGATGCATTAAGTGAAAAGTTGTGTGTTTACATTAAGACAGCCGGCCAGGCATTTATCCTTTGAGCGACCACATGGTCTGACACTGTTCTAAATCTGTTCTCACTACAAATTCAGATATGGAAATATTGATGAATCCCAGTGTGTCCACACTGTCTGTTAATGAGGCCCAATGTCTCAGGAGGTGTTTGAGTTACATTAGTGGAAATAGAGTGTCCATTAAAAGAGGAGTGTCTGATTTGAAAAGCAGTTGATGTGGTTTGGTATGTGCATGCGTTTAAAAACCTCTCCAAGCAACTAGAATATCTCTTTAGAGGGCTCTTGTGTTATGCAGCATATTGTAGCATTTGTCCGAAGCCACTTACAGAGTTTATTTTTAGAACGGCAGCTGCTTACGAACTGAATGCCAATTTCATATTTGTATAAAGTGAGTCTTACAGTGAAACGTGCTGTAGATCTGGTCACACAGCGCACTGGAAGAATGTAGACATTATTTTCTTTTTAACAGTTTACAGAATAGTGCTGCTGACACTGAGCCGCAGCGTTAATAAGTGAGTGATGAGAATATGATTGATGGACAATACATGTCGGGATTACTAACAGGAGGGGTGTACTGCCTCCTGCTGGACAACAACTGAAAACTCATCCACAAAACAAAAAGCAGTTTTGTAACCTCCAGCCTTGCATAGTTTTAGATTTATAAATCCATGTTTTGAGATAGCTGTCTCTGAGATTTGCGTTGCTTTATAACAGTTTAGAATACAGATAATTGGGGAAGCAGAACACGTGTTAGGAGAATTCATCAGGTCAACAAATTGTAACCAATCCAGAGTTGACAGAATAAGGTCCACTTATGACACAGTCCAAAGCTCCAGAACGGAGGCGTGAGCAAGTAAATGATTTTCAGATTTATATGACACTTTTATCGTGGCCAAAAATATATATAATACTGTTGTGATATCTGTAGAACATTTGGAAGTGGAGTGAGAGTCTGTTATCATTTAAGAGGTGCTGGATTATCTACATGATTTTGTTTTAAATGCAGGATTAACATGTTATCAATATTTCATTTTAAAAATATATCAGTTATCTTCAACACTGGTATATCATGAGTCCCCTGCTCATAGTGTATAGTATGTCGTAGAAAGTCGTAGAAAGTTGTAGTGTATTAGTATGTCATAAACAATTCATAGAATAGTATGTCATAAAATTGTTGTAGTATGTCAATCAATAAGATGTCATAAAAAAGTTGTAATATGCCATAAAAAGTCATAATATACTATGTCATAAAAAAATCATAGTATAGTATGTCATGCAAAAGTTGTTGAATAGTAAGTCAGAAAAAGTTATAATATAGCATATCATAAAAGTCAAAGTATAATATGATATAAAAGCATAGCCCAGACACTCAAACACGCCAAACTAGCTCAAAGCTAGCTAAGGCTAACCAAGCCGACAAGCTAGTCGATATGCTACTCTCTTGCTAGACGGCTAACGTTAAAATATAAATAGTATAATACTAACGCTAGAATGTCACTAGCCTAAAAAAACTGGAGCACTGACTTCCTCAATCAGTCAATTCTATTGTAAGATGTGTTTTGTAAGTTTGGTATATAGAAAGAGAGTGATTGTTAATGACGCTCCAGGATTTAGCCAAGTTTCACGGACATTACTGTTCTTGACATCCTGTTGAAAACTGATGAGGCACATGGCTCCTCCAGCTAAAGCTAGCGCCCATGACAGCCCCCACCTGTCACTCAAAGCAGCATCTGTGAAGGTTTAACATGGAGGTCTATGAGGATTGATTCTTTAGAGCCCTCATCAAATGGCCATTTGATGAACTGCAGTTTTTTTTTGCGTTGTTTTCATTTTTCAGCAGCGGAGGTTACTGCTTGCATAAAACTCATAGCATAGTGAGTAAAAAAACATTCCATGTATACTGTGCTATAAACATGTTATTGTGGTTTCCCTGCTCTCTTCAAAGCAACCTGCCTGATCAGATAGTGATTGGATATATTTCATGGTCAAAGGAGTGGCTGTAAACTAAATGGCGGATAAACACATTTCATTACCAATAAATCCTTTATTATTGCTTCTTACTCTCTTTCCCTGCAGTATTGGTAGACTTGTTTTCAATTGAAGAATAGCCGCTAACCAAGCTCCACTTAATCGGTGATAGTCACATTTCATAAATTCTTCACAATAAAAGTTATTTGTGCTGCTTACTCTGCCTGCATGCAGTATTTGTGAACTTGTTTTAAAGCTCAGCTTCATATATATGTGAGGAATGAAAGGCTCAGACATCTGAAGCTGTTCACAGTATGGACAAAATGTTGTTCTGTGATTGGTTAAATTGACCCTCTAGTCTCATTTAATAAGAATGTTTTTTTTTTTTTTCTTCTATTTAGCAGGCAGCAGCAGAGGTGAAGCCTAAAGTGTCTGTGAGCTCGTCAGCCTCCAGTGCCTCCTCCAACGCCTCCCTGCCAGCAGCCACCAGCAGCTCCACACCTGCAGAGGTACACAGGGCCACCATACTGTTTTTTATTGCTACAATTAAATACAGAACAAATATGAACAATATACATCATTTTTAAATGTAACTCTCCTTATCCCATCACCTTACAATTCTTCTTCTAATGCCGATGCCTTTAATAAGGACAGGCAGCTTTATTTATACAGCACAATTTAATCAGAGAGGCAATTCAAAGTGCTTTACATATAGACTAAGAAAATAAATAGAACCAAGCAAAATAAATAAATAAATTAAAACCTAAATAAAATCAATTGAGATGGAACAAAATTAGATTTATTAAAAAGATAAATTAAATGAAAATACAAATAGACAGAATTAATAATAAAGTAGAATTACAAATGTGGCTGCACGGTGGTGTAGTGGTTAGCACTGTCGCCTCACAGCAAGAGGGGCCCGGGTTCAATTCCCGGGCCAGACAACCTTCTGTGTGGAGTTTGCATGTTCTCCCCGTGTCAGCGTGGGTTCTCTCCGGGTTCTCCGGCTTCCTCCCACAGTCCAAAGACATGCAGCTTAGGTTAATTGATGACTCTGAAATTGCCCGTAGGTGTGGATGTGAGTGTGAGTGGTTGTCTGTCTATATATGTCTGCCCTGTGATAGGCTGGCGACCTGTCCAGGGTGAACCCTGCCTTCACCCATTGACAGCTGGGATCGGCTCCAGCACCCCCGCGACCCTTAACTGGATAAGCGGTTATGGAAGATGGATGGATGGAATTACAAATGTTATATATAATACCCTTTTTATATGGTAGATGTCTAAGCTTTTAGACATGGCTTTGGATTTAAAGATTCTTCCCAATAAATAGATCCAGTCGGTGAGGACAAACCCAAAACACACGCCCGCCACATGTCTTCTCTAAATTAGAATTTATTTTTGACAGATTTTTGGATGATGATACCGGTGAAGGACTGGAGTCCAGCACAAGGACTACTTCCATTCATTGCCCTAATTATTCATGTGACACACTGTATGTTCTGTTTCCCAAAACGGAGTGTGAGGGCCCCAAAGTCGGGGACTTAGTGAATAAAGTGGAAAGAGTTCAGGACAAAAGCTAAAACTTTGAGAAACATCACAATACTATGAGAAAAAGTTGCGATATTTGAGATAAAGACTTCAAAACGACTTTTTCCTTAAAATAAATGTTATACTAAACTAACCCTTTAACCTAAACAATCATTTTATTATTGATTAATCAAAAATATATTTTTTTAAAAAGACGAAAAAGATTTCTTCTCTCTGTCTGACGTAATAAGATGTCTTGCTTTCTCTGACCACGTTACTGTTACATAAGAAGAGCAGTCAATCCTCACAATTAAGAAGCTGGAACCAGGAAGTGTTTGGAATATTGGCTTGATTTTCTTTAATTTATATCGAAAGAATGTCCTTAAAAGACACTATGATATAGAAATGGCGTGTAGGATGGATGGGATGTCTAGAAACGATTCACACACTTTAGATCCCAGGAGAGAGAAAATGTGTTGAACCTGAAAATATGCAGGTCTGAATGAGGGGGGTTGGATTTTCTAAACCCAAAACACTACAAATCATTGACAGTCTTTGAAACACTCACTGTGTTAACAGGTGGATCCCGCTCCAGCCGCTGACAGCCTAGGTCTGGGCACGTCATTAGCCCAGGCCAAAGAAAGAGCCCGTCAGAAACGAGCCGCTAAGAAAGCCCCGACCATGGACTGGAGCAAGAGGAACGAACTGTTCGGCAACTTATAATCATCATCACATCCATGTCCTCCTGACTTGTCTGTACTGCCCTGTGTCTGGTGTCTGAATTTGGCTTTGACCTGACACATTATGTTCATTTAGAAGATTTTAAACTCTCACGTTTATACAGTATTATATGATGATTTTATTTGTTTTAATTTAGTTTGCCACTTGTCATGTTTTAACAATGGTTGACATTACACGCAGGAATGAATGTTAATATATTAAGAAGAATGTGTAAAGATGAAAAATGGTAATGTACAGTTTCTCCTTTGAAGGGGACTGTGTAAAGAATAATGGGACATAGGGGAGAAAAGTTATTGGTGGAATTTGAGTTAGAATTTAAAATCTACAGTTTAAACAAATTTCTGATTTTGATGCCTGCGATCAGCTCCTAAAATGAAAGAATATCCATTTTCTCTTGTCAGTATCTGTGAATGATCAAGGCTGAATAACTCATGAGCCCTTATTGCCAAAATAACTATTCCATGACGCTCTGTGTTTCGTGTCGACAGTGTTTTAATCATCAGTATGTAAAAGTCTTAAGATGAATGGAGGGACAGTGTAGTTTGTAGAATGGTGAAAGCTCCGGGAGACTTACTGGAAACTATTTCTTATGTTTGTCAAGTTGTCTTTCCCTTTTTTTGGCATTGGTATTTTTTTTTCTTCTCATGTTGCTCTTAATGGACAATTGTACATATATGATTATATGATTTGAGAGGATATTCTATTTTGACCTAACTGAGAGAAATTAAACTCGTCAGTAAGTTGTTTTGATTCTGCTGAAATTGCAGGAATTTAAATCTGCATCAGTCGGTCTGAGTATCAAATACTTTTACTATGTGAGAATATAAAGTGTGCCGATATACTGATGCTGGCTCTGTGCTGTAGAATGCATTGATGAGCATTGACAAATAAAACATTTCGACATACTATTCACTATTGCTTTTTTATTACTTTTTTTAAATACTTTTATATATATATTATACTTTTTATTACCTTTTTTTTTTTTTTTTTAGACCTACTATACAATGGCTTTTTATGACTATGTTTTACAAACTACTGTTTCTTTAATACCTTTTTTTAGATTATGACTTTTTTGACATTTACTCTAACTTCTTATGACTTTATCTTTTTTTTTATATACTATACTATGGCTTTTTAATAACTTTTTTGACATGCTAAACTGTATTTTTATGTAATGAACTACGATTTATTTGACATTATACTGTGATTAACTTTTTTTTGATGTACTATTGCTTTTTCTGAATTTACTATACATACTATACATGTATTTTTTTACGTCGTGGACATACTACACTGTGACTTTATTCTTACTTTTTCGTCATGATTTTGTCTCAGCCAGATGACAAGGCTCTCAATTTACCGGTCTATCCACCTCCCGACCCTCAGCTATGGTCATGAGCTTTGGGTAGTGACCGAAAGATTGAGGTTGTGGATACAAGCAGCAAAATGAGCTTCTTTCGTGGCTGGGGTCAGCCTCAGAGAGAGGTGGAGGAGCTCAGACATCCGGAGGGAGCTCACCACTGCCCCCTCACGTCGAAAGGGGCCAGCTGAGGTGGTTCAGGCATCTGATCAGGATTCCTCCTGGACGCCTCCCTTTGGGGCACATCCAACTGGTAAGAGGCCCCGGGGTAGACCCAGAACACAATGGAGAGGTTACATATCTTATTTGGCCTGGGAACGTTTCACATTAGCCGGCTGTCCCCGCAACCCGGCCCCAGATTGGCGGAAGTTAATGGATGGATGGACATTCTAATTTGCTATGCTTCTGCTTTCATATTACCTTTTTAAACATAGCCTTTTTTTGACATACTATATTATGTCTGTTTTGTGACTTTTTAAAATTGATTATACTTTATTACCTTTTTTCGATATACTATCTTTTTTTTTTATTGCGACATACCTAACTAACTTTTTATGACTTTTTCCAACAAACTATTTGATGGCTTTTTTTCTACCTCATTGACATACTATAGTACGGCTTTTTATTACATGTTTAGTCACACTACTTTTTTGACATACTATACGATGACTTTTTTAATAATATGTTTTGACGTAGTATAGTATTACTTTTTTCCACACACTATACAATGACTTTTTTCTTCATGCTAAACTATACACTTTTTGACATACTATGATGTACAGTATTATATGATGATTTTATTTGTTTTAATTTAGTTTGCCACTTGTCATGTTTTAACAATGGTTGACATTACACGCTGGAATGAATGTTAATATATTAAGAAGAATGTGTAAAGATGAAAAATAGTAATGTAGAGTTTCTCCTTTGAAGGGGACTGTGTAAAGAATAATGGGACATAGGGGAGAAAAGTTATTGGTGTTTTTGAGTGCTCTTATTAAATGATTGTATGTGTGTATATATATATATATGTATATATGTATATGTATATATATATATATATATATATATGTATATATATATATATATATATATGTATATATTTGTTCTGGACATACATATATATATATGTATATACATATATATATGCATATATATATATATATGTGTATATATATATATGTATATATATATATATATGTGTATATATATATATATATATATGTGTATATATATATATATATGTGTGTATATATATATATATATATATGTGTGTATATATATATATATATATATATATGTGTATATATATATATATATATATGTGTATATATATATATATATATGTATATATATATATGTGTGTATATATATATATATATATGTATATATATATATATATATGTGTATATATATATATATGTGTATATATATATGTGTGTATATATATATATGTGTATATATATATATATATATGTGTATATATATATATGTGTCTATATATATATATATATATATATATATATATATATATATATGTATATATATATATATGTATATATATATATATATATATATATATATATATATATGTATATATATATATATATATATATATATATATATATATATATATATATATATATATATATATATATATATATATATATATATGAACAAATGATTTAAGAGAAGAAATGAAACTCCTCAGTAAGTTGTTTTGCTTCTGCTGAAATTGCAGGAATTTAAAGCTGCATCAGTCGGTCTGAGTATCAAATACTTTTTTTCTGTGCTGTAGAATGCATTGACAGATAGAAAATTGGATCAAATGGAATAAAGTCTGTTTTGTAATGAGGTAATTCTTCACCTTGGAAACAGTAATTTAGCAAGCTTATTAAGGTTAAAGCTGCACCAATCATTTTATTTACACCCACTCATGTCCGTCCATTTGACTGCATTAAAATTCCCTCATTAAAATACATCTGGACAAACACTTCCTCAGTACAAATTCTCCTTTTAATGGTTTCCAGAATGATACAGAATTTAATGGAAATATTGATGAAAAAAACAGGCAAACATGAAAATAAAACAGAGGAATCAATAGTGCTAAAACATGTTTTGATGTAAACAAATATATCTTACCATACCAACAATGCAAACAAATCGAAGTGCAATTGTTTGGGAAGAACTTTCTGTGGGCTTATTAAAAGAGTGCATTTGTCTAAGACTAATGTAGGATAAATTATGGCTTTTCTTTACTGGCTTCATTGAAAGAAGATGACTCACAGACATTTCACACATTCAACTGCACGATAAAGGTAGTATGGCATTGGTTTAATGACTGAAAGGGGAGTCAGATGAATAAACAATAAAAGCATAGTTTTGTGAAGTGAAAACACTATGGGTCGATAAAAGGAGAAGGATAGGTAAGGTAAAGTTAAATTAAATTGTGATGTCTTAAAGATATCTGGCTTAAATAAACTTTGGTGATCTGAGTAACTAATCTCACTACGCTGACCAGTTGGTCCTGTTAACTAGTTTATTAATCCAACTATACGTTTATGTATGTGGAAGAGCAAACAGCCTATCATATGCAACACATCCATAGTCACATATTTAATTAATTGGATGAAATGATTGATTCCGGCTGGGAAATTCATTCATTGCAGCAGTTAAGAGGAAACAGAGGAAAGAAAAAGTAAGAGCATAAAGAGTTAAACACAAAATGAGCCGGTTAACCTGCTGATCATTTCAAGAGAGCAGTGTGCTGGGGTTATTTAAAGATGCATTATAAAACACAAAGTTAAACAAATAATTGAAAAAGATTAATACATATTTTCTGTAATTGTCTCTAAATCAGATTGCATCACATCAATTTTTCAATTTAAAGACGACTATTTTTATTTGAAGGGTGAATGCAGCAAGTCCAACATGGGGAGCCCTGACTGGCCAATCAGAGCTCCTGCTGCTGCTTCATGGGTTTCAGGTGATGCTCTGCTTACATTTTTTAAATCAAAGTAAAGCAAATCCCGAAAATTGTAAATGTTGAGGCAGGATTTCTTTATACTTTCAGTTTTATAATGCACACTTCAAATGCAATTTGAATACAGATATTTAGGATGGCATTTAAAAAAAGGGATTAATTAATACATTGATTATTATAAAAAAAATTAAAAGTCTTTATTTACCCCGGTGAATGAACATATTATTTCAGAAGTCTGACCTTACTTGAATTGCTTTGTAACAGGCCGCTGTTGAAATGTTTAAAAGCATCTCCCATTCTTTGAAAACTTACAGTACTTTTACTTACAGTGAATTCATTTCATAGCACCCTGAGGCGAGCTGTAAAACCTTCCTAACTGTTAGTGGGAGGTGGACTGAGCTCCACAGTCTGATACACATCTTTACACTGACGAGAACGCTTTAAACAAAGAATGTTTTCTCACTTTGTGCTGACAGAAGCCCCAAAATGTGCCTCCTGAAGAGGATAAAAGACTGGTAGAAAAAACCTGTCAAATCATATCAGGAATATGCTGCTTTAAATACAATATACAATATTTTCCCAATGTTATAGACAATAAGCAGCAAAAAAATATATAACACAGTTATGCTAATATACACTAGAATGATTTAAACAGTGAAACAGTCAATAGGAACTGTCAATAGGAACTCCATTTGTTAAAAAACAAACATATAGAAGTATAAATATACTCAGTATAAAGATATCTGACTACACACATACACAGTGCCACCACAGACTCATGGATACATTTACAGGTAAGGTGAATAAAGTGGACCCTCTTTCCCTTTAGTGATAATATTATGAACACACACACACACACACGTCTGGAAGCTGATCTGGCAGCTGCTGTTTGTTGTTGCTCTAATAACATTCCCAGGTGTGTGTCCTAAGGCGAAGTGCTCGCGTTGCAAAACTGGGCAATATTGAGGAAAGGTTGTGCAGGAAATCCTCAAATGTGCAGTTTTTGAGTATTTCAGCCCGCTGGGTTAAATAAAGTATCTATTTTATTGATTATTATTATTTGATTCATCCAGAGTCATGAAGAGGAGCTGAGCCCTCCACCGTCTCTGTTCTTACCAGCTTCTGAGGATCATCTTGATCTCCTGCTTGCTGGCTTCTCAGTCTTCTTGGTATGTTTGTCCATCGGTCTCCTAAGAAAGGAACTTTGTGACGCAGAGTTCAGGAGCGTCACTCCAACATGGCGTCCAGCTGGTCAGCCAGGTCATCAAACATGTTGCCGATGTCATCCAGAATATTCCCTGCTGCCTTCACTGTGCTGTTGCCACTGTGGAACGGAGAGGGCTGTTAGAAGCCTACTTACACTCTGTGTAAAGTCAAGCTGTTCTAAGTGATGGTGCTGAAAAATGCGCTAATCAAGGATACAAGTCGTTCCAGTATACTTTTTTATGACATACCATACTGTTCTATACCATACTGTACTATACTCTACTACCCCTTTTGTGCAGTGATCTAAAGTTCAGAGGGAATCTCGAACACCCTTCACCCCAGGTCGCAGAGCACTTCAAATAAGTGGATCTTCCCATAATCCATAGTGGCTAGCCCTGAGTTGAGTTGCATAAACTCCACCAGTTGAATAGGATAACATTTTTCTTTGGTTCACTACAAAAATGTGACGGGCTGACCCAGACTGTAAGTAATAATTGTGAAACCCTGGATAGGTCATGGGAGCCCTCTAGTATCAAGCAGCAGAAAAGTTACAGCGCGATGTGATATTAGTGGCACTCACCTGTCCGCACTGCTCCCCTGTGCCAGTTTGTTCTCCACCACTTTGAGAGCAGCCTCCAGCGACGTACTGGTTTGCTCCAGCCTCTTCTGAGCCAGCACCTCCAGACCGGCCGCACCAGACAGGGATGTCCCCGCTTTTACTGCCTTACCTGGTGGGGCCGAGGTGGGGTAGGAAGGGGCTGGAGCCGGAGAGGACGAAGCAGTGAACGCAACACTCTGGACCAGAATGAGGTTCAGTCCTAAGGGATGTAAGTGAGGGATTCATTAATTCATTCATTAAAAACATTTGGCCAAAATAGTATTCATTCATGAGGGAAATTTGGTCACAAAACAAGTTTTGTTAGTTGGTCAGTGTTACCTGCTGTTGATGCCGGGACCATGCTGGGTTGAGGGAGTCTTGATACAGACAAACCAGCAGCTTTATGTGGACTCTGTGGTTTGGACATCACTGTCTGTGGGTTCACAGGTGTGAGGCCGGGTACACATGTCTGTGTGTGTACAATGCCACCCAGCTTCGGGGAGACTGTGTGTATCTGTACGCTGGTTAGTTTAGGAATGGCTGTTTGTGGACTAGCTTGTACTGAAGAGACTGACATCTGGAGGATTGTTGGTTTGCTGTTATGTGGTTGTTTTAGAGGACTGGAAGGTTTTGAGGACACTGGAGGCTTTGGGCCTTTTCCAATGGAGCCTACTCTACGGAACACATTCCCCGGCCTCTGAGATTCATCATCGCTCAGCGCTCTGACATCGTTAGGTGTGTGGAGACTGTTGGTTTGTGGGTGTTTGTAGTCTCTGTTGGGGGAGGTAGCCTCCTCGGGTGTCAATGAGTCTTTGGGTTTGTGTCGTCTTTTCACCGTGTCAGACTCTTTCAGATTGAACTCTGGGAGCTCCAGGCTGTTGGGGGTCTTGACTTCAGGGTCTGCACGAGCGACAACTGCTATCCTGGGCCGCTGTTTGATGGTGAGGTTTCCTTCTTCAGCGAAAGGGAGGTGGTCACCTGAGCTGTGCTTTGGAGACGCAGCAGCACTCTTTGACACTCTATCGCCTTTCCTTGCCTTGTCCTCAGGTGTTCCCTCTGGGCCTCCACCTCTTTGTCTGGCAGTCTCTACTTCTGTCCTCTCGCTAACCGTCCTCCTCAGGCCCCCCAGGCCCAGAGCAGGGACAGGTTTGCAGTGCTGTAGGATGATGTGAGGACTCATCCCACGTGGAATCGGAGAGGAAATGGGAATGAAAACGGGTGAAACTTGGATATGAGTTGGTGGTATATCTATCCTCCGGGATGGACTGGAGCTGCTGCTTCCATCTAGCCTGGCTGCGATGCTCCTCACGCTGCCTGTTCCCTCCGTCTCCCCCCCTTTCTTCACCTCTGGCTCCCCCACTTTCCCGTTTCCTGGTTGGCGTACCGGGCTGCCACTTACCGAACTCATCCTTTTGGGCGGTGGCGGAGGTGGGCCCTTGCGTCGTGATCGCACGGCAAACGATTGGCTGCGGTTGATGTGCCGTTGGGTCCCTGAGGCGCTTGTGTGTCCACGTCCCGGCCTGCGAGATAGGGTGGCATAGGAGGGCATGGCTGAAGAGGAGGCAGAGGAGCAGTGGGGAGCGAGGTCGTCTTCGTCATCCGGCTCGCCGTCGGACAAAGCGTAGCGAGTCAGGCTTTGGGCGCGCTTTTTGTGTGGTCCCCTCTGGGCGACATCAGCGGGGCCCTTTCCAGGCCGAGGTACCAGCAGAGGGACCGCTCCAGGCAGAGGGACCGCTCCAGGCAGAGGGACCGCTCCAGGCAGAGGTTTGGAGAGCACCCATGGAGCCCCATTGACGCCTCCTGTCTGGGCATGGAGGTAACTGAAGGCCTTCTGTGTGGGGGAAGGCTGTGGGGATGGGGAGGAAGGGGAGGAAGGCGGGTGGTGCTGTGGCTGATAGAGGCGATTTGGGGACTGGAAGTTTTTGGCTTTGGGTGGGACGGCCGGGTAGGCAAAGCGGGGCATCTTGCTGGGTGTTAGCGGAGGTGTTAGAGGGGAGAAGGGGAGTTTGTTGGGGGTAGAAGAGCGACTCAGGTGCTCCCACATCTCTGTGGGTCTCTGTCCACTTCTACCTCCAGAACTGCTTCCTCTGTGCTTGGCTTCCTCCCCCGCACCGCTCCCAAGACTCTCCTCTGACCGGCTGGATACTGTGGCTGAAGACGGGGCAACTTGGTGATCCTGGGAACATCCTGAATTTGAATTTCCAGAATTCCCCGACCCACGTGATCGCGTGCTAATGCTCTCCTGACTGACAGACATGGCCGCTGCTGAAGAGGGCACACCCCTGATGCCGAACGCCTCGGCGGCTCCTCTCCCGGCCCTCCCCATCATAGCGCTCTGCAGCTCTGCACTCAACTCGCTGTCCTGGAAGGAGAGGAGCGCCCTGGGGGTGCGTGGGGAGGGGCAGCAGTCGTCAGAAGGAGCGTGAGCCTGCGAATTGTGTGTTGGTGTGTGTTCGATGGCCACTATTTCCAGGGCAGCGGGGGGCTTCCTTCGGAGGGTCCCGCCTCCAGCCCTGTCGGCTTGGTTACGTGAGCGCTGCAGGTCGCAGAGTCTCTTCACTGCTAACATTAGCTTCTTCTGATGGCCTGAAACAGAAATATAGCAAACACTACAATCACCTCAATGTAGAACCCAGAGCGTCCTCTCATGAGTCCAGGAGTCTCATGAACATGCTTAAATGTAAAAGTTCCTTTTTTCCTTTTTTACATTTACATCCTTTATATTATAACGTTATCATTTTAATGTTTAACTGTAATCTTGTAAAATTCAGTTTTGGTAAGAAACTTGACTAAATACAGCTATTTGAAGGAGATGTTTTTTTAACAGCAATATAAAAAAGATCTTAGAGAGGGAATAACGACCTGTTGAATTTACTTACACTAGCTCTAAGAAGCTTATAACATATAATTAAAATTACAGATGGCATTCATTTTTTCAAATCATTAATTTCCTCATCGTTTGAATTGTGTGTGTTTTTTTGTAAATAAACATGACAGAAATACATGGCAGGTAAAACTTTTAGATAATTGATAAATGGAATCGACAAAGAAAATGGCAATCAGTGCATCTCTAGTGAGCTGTAAAGTTTCTTTGGAGGCACAAAAGAGATAACCCCCTTGCAAGCATAGATGACCATAAACGTATTTGAAGAGTTACTTGTCAAAAACAGCTTCGTTCTTTGGGGGAAGCCGCGCAAATCATCCGCAAATTTCATGGAAATCCGGTGTAATTCCTCACCCAGTTTGGTAATGCCTATCTCCTGCAGGTCCTCCCAGGTGATGTCTTTGACGATAGTAATGGAGTCGTAACCATTGTCACACAATCTCTTCTGGTACTGAGGAAGTCCAATCATACTCAGCCACTCCCCCAGGTCCAACTGAGAACAACAAACAGACAAAAGAGACGGTCAGAATCGTACTGGGCGTTGTGCTTTGCTGATTTAAGTAGCAATATCAATTGTGTAACAATAATAGCCCACAGAAAGACACAAGTACTACATAGAATCCAAGAGAAGTAGCTGCATTAGAGTAAAACATAAGAGTGGGACATTAGAACGAGTTTCCTCACAGGAATGTAATCAGGCAGCCACTCAGGGATGCTCAGCTTGCCAATCTCCATTGAGATCTTCTTTCTGTGGCCTGGTTTGGTCACTCCAATGGCTGTCAGGTCCTGAGGAACAAAACACATGTAGGCAGCCGGTGAATACAAAAATAAAAAATAATAACACAACAGAAGACATTTCATCATTTAAATATTGGGATTAACTGCTACAGTACAATTAATACTCAACAGCAACAACGGATCTAAATTGAAATAATTTGTTAATGCTGAAATGCTAAGTGTAACACACAAACACACACCTCAGGGGTCATCCTGCTGATGGTGGGTACATCATATCCTGCGTTGATGAAGTTGGATGTGTACTGCTCCAACTGGAAATCATACAACCATTGGTAGATGGCCTCAGAGTCCTAGCAACAGAGAAGGAGAATGTTGATGAGGCTAAAACTTGCACAAAAACGTTAAAGTTACAAACACGCTGCAAAACAGGATTAGTAATTAGGGAAAATGTTTTGGTGGTTATTTCTTCTTCCATCTGTTTTTATACACTCTTTCAAACACTCAAACCAGAGTTGGTGGTTGTTGGAACGGTGGAAAGACTTTACAAGATAGATTGGGTGAGTTTTATTTTGTTTCTGTCCAGTTTGAATAAATGTGTTTCACAATGATGAGGTAAGGTAAAGCTACTGTTTTTTGAGTGCCGTGGCTTTAATGAGAACATATTAAAAGTATGTTTTGTACATTTATAAACTATAATAACTGTCCAAATCCCTGCTGATTTAATTAACTAATTATTCATTCAGCGTCGCGTAGCATCTCACTGGAAACCAAGGTGTCATGCTTCCATTACTACCTATCGGAGGTGAAGCTGAAAAACACCAGTGACTAATGCAGAGTGTTTTGTGCCGGAAATGAACGCAGATTGTAACCTTTTCCACTAAAGACAAAAGCCAGATGTTAATGGTCGTTAGTGTATTTTTTGTCCAGAGGGCAAAAGACCAATTACTCAGCTACTCTGAGAACTCAACTCACCTTGCCCTCCAGAAGCTCTTCCGGCCTCACGAAGCCTTTCTGTGGAGTGCCGTTGACTTGTCGACGGGAACCACCTAGAAAACACACATGATCAATCCTACAAGACGACAACCTCCACCATGCTTTATTGTGAGTGTCTGTGGGGTCAGCACACCCTGACGGAAACAAGAAGACCCTGCTAGAACAAGAATATACACATTTGAGCAAGTTACTCATATAGTCTGCATTAACATCAGTCATGTCAAACTAACTTAAGTCATGTTGAGTCAGTCTTCTTGCAGCTGTCTGGGTTGGGGGATGGGGGCTGTTGTTGGGTCTCTCCAGGTGAGAGAGGGTGTGTTTTCTACCTGATCTGAAAACCCACTGAACACACTCATGATTAATCTCTCTTTCTGTCATGACACATTACCACAGATCTCTGAGGAATGCACCTTCCCTTCCCATTTTCTCCCATCTTTTGCCCAAGGCGAGAGTTTTCATTGTTTCTCTTTCTGCTCTTTCAGAAATCCCTCCTGACACGGTCCATTTACCCTTTAATTATCACTGTCTATAAAGCACCATTCTGAACACACAAATGCACTTGAGTGAGTGGCCAAGACAGAGAGGCCAAAGTCAAAAAAGGTCAAGGACAATTGATAATCGTACTATATGAAAAGTGTCAGTTCAAGCAAATCATAACAGATCATATAATCTCACTTAACTTTAGTGTTTTCTAACCGTGCAGATAGTTTGGGCTTTATTTACAAGGCAGAAAATGTCTGCCTCCACCTTAAAGGGATCTACGCCCATTTTCAAAATTCATACATGTTATCCCTACAGGTCTAAGACGGTCCAAAAGTATTAGTAAAAAAAAGAACTCAAATGTGTGATGCCATCAAGTATAAAGTACGGAATTGCTCCGTAGACAAGGAATTGGGAAAGATGTTATAGAGAACTACGAGAATGTTCTGAGTATATGGTACATTTTTTGTTTCACAGCTGAGAACACTACAATAACATAAAGCTCATTGGTATAAAAAAGAAAACAAACATTCTGTGGCTCTACCATTTATTGTCTATAGAGTTTAAGACACATCTCTGGTTTCTGCCTTTGAGAGAGAGAGAGGAGCTCAGGTTCATAAATGTTTATTGGACTTTCCGTCGCCATGGAAATAACATATTGGCATTCTGAGTTTAGGGTGTGTTAGCCTTTAATACAATGGAAACGATCTGCTTAAATAGACGCCACGAACGGTAAGTCAGAAAATGTGTTGTTTGGTAATTTGGGTGAACTGACACACTGAGGAGTGACTTCAAGGACAGCAGATATGTTAAGCCTCAGGTCCTTGATTTAAGGCATAGGTCATCATTTGGGCTATGAACTCATTTTGCTTTCTTTCCCAGAGTTTCATGAGAAGATCATGTCTGTGCATTAAGTAAAGTTGCTTGAGCAAGAAGGCGATTAGCTTAGCATAAAGACTGGAAACAGGAGGAAACATCTAGACTGGCTCTTTCCACAGTTTAAAAATACACCTCCTTATATGTCTAAAGCTCACTTATTTACATGGTGAAGATATGTTTCATTACAAAAATGTAAAAACTTATATTTGTTGATCTTAGGGGGGGTGTCAGGTGCTAGAACTATTTCTTTGCCAACAACCGCCTGGCACCCTGATTCCTGGGAGTCTGGTCATCACCGTGAGGTTGCCAGGTTTGGCACTATTCTGATTATACAGACATACAGTTCTGTACTAAACACACTGACACGAGAGTAATAACAATCTTTTCATCAAACCTAGGGAAGTGTATTTCCTGACACTTTTAAAGTACTAGTTTATTCCAAAAGTCTAAGTGCCTTTCTGAGTTTTTTAACTTACTCTGATTCTTTTTTTCTCTACTTTGCTGTTAAGGTCAGGGGCCCGTTGTCTCCCTAGAGAGTAAAACGTAGCACCTAGTGGAGAGGTATTTGGCCTCAGGGCAAGAGACAAAGCTTTTGGGTTGAGAAGCCGGTTGCTCTTCACAAAGAACAAATAAAATAACAACATTTTTGTGTACACTCCAAAACACAATTGACTGTTTTTTATCAAAACGAATCTAGAATGAAATCCTTTTAAAAGCGTCTTGTTTTGCAGACATATTCTTGGCACATGTCTTAACAGTAGGGAAGAAAAATACAAATATAGGACAGATGTTAGATTTCATGTCCCGGAAAATTCAACATTCAAACTCAGAGGAGGATCAGTTCACCAGGAGCATTTACTCTGGTTTCACCTACGCTGTCTCACTGCCTCCACACTGTCCTCCTCTGGTCACATCTAACAATAGAAGCAGTCCAGAAGAAGAAGTCCAGCGATAGAAAGGACGTTAACTGTGAAAATGCATTAAATGCATGATCCCCTACAGCCCTGACAAAACATCAAACAATCTGTAATGACTTCTTACCCTTCAGGAGGAAGGAGAAGACCACAGCTCCTGATGTTTGGCACTTCATCCTTACTTCTGCCTATCCGTCATGCAGACAGACGTTTCTTCCAGTCAAGTCATCTGATCTGTTCTCTTTCTCCTTCATTTGACAAATGTCTTTTTCCCTTTCTGCTTCTGTTCCTGTCCCCTCCCTCTGACCCCTCCTTCCCACTCCTCATTTCTCTCCTGCTTCACTTTAACCCTCCTTCCTATTCAGCCTGAGGTCAACAGAGATCCTCTGCTTCATCTAGCATGTCACGCCATAACATTTTCAAAGCCCCTTCTCAGCTCGTCCAGAGAAGACTTTTTTTTGCACCTGCCGCACAGATCTAACAGCATACACACACAAAAACACATTCTGCCAGCCTGCAGTGTTTCCTTAAGAGAGGTGATCGGACGCTTTTATGGGTTGTGTGGTGGAGAGAAGATTGCGGTTTTATTGGTTTCTGTGGTGAGGTGAGGTTAGCCTTTTCTCTCTCCTCCCATTTCATTTCCTTTCAGACTCACAGCAATAACAGCTCAATCTGCAGAACAAATGCACGACAGCTACATTTGTCTATGATCACATTCCTCAAGATATAAGGTTTATATTCAAACTGGTTTTCTTGCACTGAAATTCATATTTTTACCCTCCAAAATACTGACTATTAGGACCGTTGTTAGGACAAAAATCTTAGATTCTTAGAGTAAGTCACATGTTATTAGAAATAGTCATTATATTAAGATAGAACAAAGACAATACCTAGAACACTTTTGAGGGAAAGTCATAATATTTCACAAAAAAGTAATACTTTTTTAACAGATGAGTAAACAAATGACCATTTCTGAATTAATTGAAGGATGTGGATGATCCCTAACTGGACATAGCTTGAAGCAGCAGCTACAGCACAGCAGGGACTTGTAATATTCCAGACAGCTGAGTCAAAGATTTGACTCAGCTTGAGTTGATCGAGTTCAAAACACATGTTACCACAAAAGGATTAAAGCTCATGTTTCAATACTCCCTGAAATTATATATACCTTTTCATGGTAATTCTATGGCTTTATTCTCATGATATTAATACTTTTTTTTCTTTACTTAAAACGTTTTACTTGACTATTAAAAATGTTCTTCATATAAAGAAGCTGAGACAGAGAGAAATCTCATCATTAGAATTGTTTAAATTGTTATTAAACACAGGAAGAAGACAGAAGATGTTTTATTCTCTGACCAACCTGTGGATCCATCTGCCTGTTTGTTGTGGTCTGCTCCTGCAAAGTGGTCTCCTGATTCACCAGCAGAGGGAGCCAGCTGCATAGAAAAACATTATGAAGATAAAACAAATACCACTACTGAATGAACTGAGTTACTGATGTATACTGCAGACAAAATGAAACATGGCAAGTCAGATCGTCTTATCAGATCGTCTTATAATAAAATGGTCTTTCAAACAAGATCTAACCTTGCCAGTGTCAGCATTGTGGCGATTTTGACTCCCATTCTGTCTGTGGCCGCTCTCTGAGCTCTGGCCGCTGCCAGCGCTGCGGCTGCTGCCCACACTGCCCGCACTCCCAACACTGTTTCTGTCACCTGAGAGGAAACAGAGAGAGAGAAAGAGATCGCAGCATTGAATCAGACATATATTTGACTGATAGTTAGGGAATCAGCAGGAAAGCAAGATTGGAGCGCACTGCAAAAAAAGAAAAGAAATGTAACAAGTCCTTAGAAATTTCTATTCACCCTTTTAGGATTAGTTCACCATTTAAGGATATACACTTATTTGCTTTCTTAGTCAAAAGTTAAAGGCACCAGTGTGCAGGATTCCAGGGGAACTATTAACAGAAATATAAAACAATATATACAATAATATAACAATTTTTTCATTGCTGAGCCTCACGTTACTATTCAGTTGGTTGCAATCGACATGCCACCAAATCCTACATACTGTGATTTTAAATAAAAAGATCTATACCAATCTCATGTCTGTGGGCATATATGGTAATTAGCTTAGCTTAGTGTATAGACTGGAAGCAGGGAGAAACAAGTAGTCTGGCTCCGTCCAAAGTTAAAAACAAGTAGAACTTTCAACAATTATATATCATGTGTTTGACCCATACATGAAATGGAAAAAGTAACAATATTTATTACTTAGTGAGTTTTTATGCTAAGCTAGGCTAATCAACATCCCAGCCCTAGCTTTGATTGGTCAGTATCCTCTCATCGGACTCTCAAAGCGACTTAGTGTATTTATCAAAAATTCTCACAAATAAAATATTGCCAATTTGAGTATTATCTGGTGATCCGATGACATTATCTTTTTGCTTATGTAAAACAAAATTACAATTTTCCTAACTCAACACTGGTTGAAATGACTTGTAAAGATAATTGTTGTTCATATTTCTTGCTGTGCTGGCTTTTAGGATGGAGGCAACGGCAAAAGAACAGTCAGGAGTAACACAGGAGATGAAGAAAAGGCTTTAAAAAGTGCAGCTCACCATTATGTCCCGCTGCAAGATAAGTGAATGGTTATGGTTACTGTATTATTGGGGTGTGGGAGGAGGGGGCAGGGTAAGGTCAACACTCTGGGATTTAAAGGGATAAAGATGGGAATAAGCTTCCTTGAAGAGGCAGTTTATCAGAATGGCTGGGATGGGATCTGGTCAGAAGGTTCACACAGGGTTGCCTGGCTGGCAGGGGTTTGGGACCACACACCCTTACCAGTGGGAGAGCTCCTGAGGACCCAAATGTCCTGAGCGGGGCTAGCAGGACTAGCTGGGGCACAGAGCTGACTGTCAGGTGGAGCACCTACCAAACACACACACACTTTAGACACACACTCACTGTGTAACACATACTGTCGCTGGGAGTGGACCTACTGTATCACGCTGCCACTGAGCAACAGAGGATCGATGGAGAGGAGACTGCGATCAGGGGTGGGTTTGGGAGGAACATGTGAAACTTGGGAACATGGACGGATTATAAGACAAGGGGCCCCTGGGCATAGCCATGTAAAAGGCCCCCCACCCCTCCTACATAGGAACAAGACCTTCAACAAGACCTAACAAGATGGATTAGGGTGGCTTTTCAAAGGGACACTCAGAGCTGCAACATTTTGGTTTAAGACTTGGCTCAACCCCTCAGCCATTGTTCCAGAGGGGCTATCAGTTTACTGTCATGACTGGACAATACAATCGGGGAAGACCAAGGTGGGCTCATCTTGATCATTTTATGATCAGATACAACCCTTATTATCTCCTGAGGGAATTTACATTGGCCATTCTTAAAGCGGTGCATACATTTGTGACTTACAGTTAAGCATTTTGCTGTCGCCATCTTGTTTTTTTGCAACCAGAAGTGACACTAGAGGATGAAGCTTAGTACAAACGAATATAAAACTAGGCTACTTCCAGACTTGACAACGTCATGGCAGCAGCCTGTCAATCAAAAGGTAACCATGCCCTTAAGCATATCCTGCTTAACATCTATTTTACACTAAAAGGGACCATAATTTGCTTAATAAACATCATGCTGTATTGAAGTCATGAAACTAGCAATTAAGACCATAAACGCATGTTTATAATGTTTACTGAGGGAATAGATCAAGAGAGAAGTAGAGTCATTTTCTCATAGACTTCTATACAATCAGACTTCTTTTTGTAACCAGAGGAGTCGCCCCCTGATGGCCATTAGAAAGAATGCAAGTTTAAGGCATTTCCACATTGGCATCACTTTTCAGAACTTGAGGTTGCCGCCTGAGTGGTCAACAACATAGACCCCAAATCTTCTTCTTGCGTACAAGTCACCTCACCGCAGATGCTAAAAAGACACAGGAAACCATGCGAGGAGAAAATACACAAGGAAATATGTGTTTAGACTGAAACATCCTTTCCCTTGAGGTGTCATGTGCAGCGACGTCCATTTCTAATTGCAGCAGCTGATCACAGATGGATCAGGGGTCAGTGGACTTTAACAGCTATAGAGACTTGGGAGTTTGTGTCTGCACACGTGTATTGTACTAATAATAATGAATGCACTCAGTTATCAGAGCCTGAGCAGCAGTGTTTTCTCGCTGTAGCCTGTTAGCCGTTAAACAAACACCTACACAAAATAACAGCCTGCATTCTGTTTTTATACTGTGTACTGTATTCTAATTAGAGGGACAGGAACCATTTATACTACTGGCAGAATGCATTTGTATCATTTATTCATTATTTGCGTCTGTATTTATTGATATTCTGATTCTGAAATCATTATTTAATAACCCAGAATATAACTATGGTGTCTTTTGAACAATGGGAATTATTTATCAGGGAATAAAATTCTGGGAAAATTGAAATGATGTAACTCATCAAAGCAGACTGACTGGAAATGATGATAACTGTTTCTTGTTGACACATAGAAAGACTCTCCCACTCTCTCTCACTTTAACTGTTTACATAATAAAAGGGGGAAATAACAGACCATGGAAAGAAAAAAATCTCTAAACTTGTTTGTTGTCATTTTGTTCTCTAGACCTGATAACACATTAAGACGGTGAACCAGAAAACCCAAAAACATTTAAAACTTGGCAGTCACACACTTCAGTTTAATCACTTAAAATCACTCCTCTAGTGTCTCTATGTGGTCCTATAGTGTCTCTATGTGGTCCTATAGTGTCTCTTTGTGGTCCTATAGTGTCTCTTTGTGGTCCTATAGTGTCTCTATGTGGTCCTATAGTGTCTCTTTGTGGTCCTATAGTGTCTCTTTGTGGTCGTTTTGTGTCTCTTTGTGGTCCTATAGTGTCTCTTTGTGGTCGTTTTGTGTCTCTTTGTGGTCCTATAGTGTCTCTTTGTGGTCGTTTTGTGTCTCTTTGTGGTCGTTTTGTGTCTTTGTGGTTGTTTTGTGTCTCTTTTTGGTGGTACCGTGTCTCATTGTAGTTGTTTTGCACTTTTGTATTTATTTGACTAACTTTCCAACAAATAAGTAACCTCAATCAGAGGAAGGCCCCCCCTTGACCTATGCCATGTAGGTCTGTTTTTTAATCCATTCATGCCTGTGAGGACATGAATGTGGTGAACAGAAAACACACAGATGAGAAGTAGTTGGTGTGTGTGTGTGTGTGTGTGTTTGTGTGTGCATGTGTACCTGTGGGATCATGACCAAGGGTGTATGAGTCATCAGTCTGAGGGGTGGAGCCATGGCTTGAGGTAGAAACTCTGGACGTTAAGTGTTGTCGTTGGGAAGGCATTGATGCTTGGCGGGAGAGAGTGCCCCCTAGTGTCAGGGAGACAGGTATGGGATGAGGCTGGCATGCATGAGTGAGGGAAAGAAGTTCACGTTCATGCATGTGTGTATTGTCAGGTTGAACTGCATGCACAGGTATGGGCATTGGCAACAAAAAAACAACCCTTTGAAGTATTGTGAGCACATTATGAACTTTATCATATATATTCTTGTTCATTGAGTATTTGGAACAACAGCTAAAAAAGAGAAAATTCACAGTAAATCCCCTCTGGTGTTACATAAGAGGCTGCTGAAAGAGAGTGTAAGATCACCAGCAACGCTGAGAGGGCTTACTTTTCCTTTGTGTGTTGTTGGTCCACAGTTGCTGACACCATTGACATTATCACAGAGCTCAGGCACACACACATACACAGCCACACAGACACGTGCGCACCCACTCTACTGAGTTTGCCTCATAAGCAAAGAGCCTGTCACAGACTTAAAGTCAAACTCTCTTTCTCTTGTCTGTTCTCCCCCACACACACACACACACACACACACACACACACACACACACACACACACACACACACACACACACACACACACACACACACACACACACAGTATCCCAGCGCAGACTGTGAGGGCTTAAGCACTGAGCTGACACTTTGCAATCTGGCCATAGTAATCCTATTAATGTGTGTCTCTGTGTGTGAATATCTACATTTGTGTGTGTTTCCTGGCTTGTTGAGGTCCTTGAAATGAAGTGTTTAACGTGTGTGTGTGTGTGTGTGTGTGTGTGTGTGTGTGTGTGTGTGTATGTCTGAAGCTGTTATTGGACCGCTCGCTGTGCTTGTCCCGCTGTTTGAATGTCAGTGGCTTTACAGCTGCAAAACAAACATAGGGATCATATTCCTTTTATTCACAGGGATTAAATCAGATGATTTACAAGCATGCTAAACCCTCCAGTGATCATCCATGCCAACATGATAGATCCTGCTTGTCTACAAGTGTCGAGATATATTCTTAGCCCAGATATATAACCAATGCCCTGGGTCAGCCCTTTTAACGCCACCCTATCAACTCAAGGACCCAGTATGCGAGGTTCCATCTGGCACTGGGACAAAGTTATCACAGTCAGAGTATGTTATAGTAACCATTTACTCCTGCTGTGATCTTGCTGGTCTTCAGTGCTCGAAGTTGGCCGGTAGTAAGCGGTACTTCTACATTTTACTCTTTGGCGTACAGTGGTTTTTTTCATGCACACTGGCACTCCTCACAAGCTGCCAGTACCCTTCTCTGCCCTCTTCATATCAGGTTCTCTGGGGCAAGTCATAACCCTGTCACTATACGGTTTAGCACCAGCATTTTTGCGCCGTATGAACATAAAAACAATGGAGAGCATCTGGACGACGGGAGGAGAGGTGAGAACCAGGGCGCTATAATTTATTATTAGAGTGTTCCTTTCACGTTTATTAATGTGATCCAATATAACCAATTCATTATTTCAAAGTTTTCGGAATCTGCAATTTAGATTTACAGAGTTTGATTTTACACTGAAACATTTCCAGCAGAACTAAATGTTCAGACGAAGGCTGTGTAAATAACAAAATAATAATTTCACTAAAGCAAGTTTTGTCTTTAAGTTGTTTGGGCATTATCTATAGTAACAATAATGGTCCCAAATAATGTGAAATTGCAAAGTTCGAAATCAAAATGTCCAAATCCAACATATCCTAGAATCTTTAATTGACTGTATACATTTAGAATGTAATAGCGATTGCTGATACTAGCTGCTACACACGCCAACATGTGAATGAGGATTGGCACTACTGTTTTCAAGGTAAAGAATGAACCTTCTTACTAAATATTATATGTTGTTGGGTAGTTTAACCAATAACAGGGCCTCGTACTTAATAAGAGTCATACAATTTGTATGTAAAATCTTAGTCTGCTTAGTAAGTAAAGATAAAATAAATGTAGTGGAGAATAAAAGTAACATTTTTCGATCTAAAATGTAGTGTGGCATAAAGAAGCATATGCAGATGTGTGTGTGAGCTGCTTGTGTGTCTACCTGCTCGTCTGCTGAGGACCTCCACCACTGAAGGGGGAAGAAGCCCACCCGGTCCGTCCCCCGCTGGGTGTCATGGATGTGACCTTTCCAGCGGCCGTCTGAGTGCTGCTCCAGGACCTGACACCAACAAATCATGAGCACGCTTCAGCTGAAATGTTTGTCGCTGCAAACACCATTAGCATCGCAACGACTCACAATCACATTAGACAAGAGAATGGAACATAAACTGTCTCTAAAAAATTAGTCAGTGATGTGAAGACTGAGAGCTTTGATTAAAGTGGGGAACAAAAAGTGGGTGAAGAATTTGGAACTTTGAGTGGTTGCCTTCGTAACATTTTCCCTTGTCAACTGCATACCGACACTAAGTATGCATGTCACTGGTGTCACTCCTCCAGGCATGTTTTTAAGTCCATAATGAGACAGCCAATGAGCTGAAAGTACACAGTCTATTCATTGCTAATGTTAACAGAATGCCTGGAGAGGAGAAAAACCAACACCTCTTCCTTCTCACAGGATACCACGGAACAACAACATACGAGTCCATACAGGAGTCTGGGATGTCACATTGACCCGTAAAACGATATCAAAATACACAGCAGTGAGCATGTAAACACAAAAATGTGCGCATGCATGAATTTGTGCAAACACTGCGTGTGTGTGTGGGGGGGATGCGATAACAAGTTGTTAATGAGAGAGTGACTGCAGCAAGTTTGTGCCTGTTCCTCTGCTGTGGTCTCCTGCTCAGGGTACACCAAATTACCCTGCAACATCCCACACAAATCCTAACAACAGCACTTCACTCACACAAGTCTTCATCGTATAATCCTTACACTGCCTGTGATTTCCCTGCCAGTGAATTGGCAGAGTGAAGGCGGCTGCTGGCAGGTAAAAATGACTTGCAGCTGAATGGATTTTAAAGTAGTTCCATTCTAGGGAACTATAACATAGTTCACCTGTACATGACCGGTGTTACAGTAATTACTGCATGGTTACAGTATCCACAAAATACAACAAGCCTTTACTTGGGAAAGGCGCAGCAAAGAAAATATACAATGTAAAATGAGATTTCTTAATCGGAGCCATATAAGGCAAAGGAGTGTGTCTGGAGTTTTTTGTAAGTCTTTCAATCATCCGTCTCGCAGTACAGATGGGCTTCTGTTTTTACAAACGTATCAATCAACACCAACACCCAAAGGGCTACCTAGAGTATATAGTCATGATCACAATGTTTAAACAATGCATACCATACCACATACCTCATTTCTCACACACAGACTGGGATTTATAAATGAGTGGGGTGGGTGTATAAACATCATGCATACTTTAGACCGGGCATATATACGAGTGATCAACGTATCCTTGTACGACGGTTTTACGATAAGTTATTTTTCATTTTGGTGAGTCCTCCTAGGAATATCCAGCAACACGAGTGTTCAGTGCGCATGAACGAGCTTCTGAAATTCCGAACCTCGTTATGCAACAAAACTGCTTGGTTAGGCTTAAGAACTGATCTTAGTTTGGGGTCAAAATAAGTACGTTTGTTATGTAACTTACATAGGTGGCGTTAGTTAAGTACGTTAGGTTATGTAACAAAAGTAGGTTAAAATAATTCAATGTTCACTTTTGGTTTTATACAGAACACGAACAACGGTCTCCTGAGTGAAGGTCCTTTGGTTGTTTGACCCATCCATCCGCCCCGACCTGCTTCCTTTGGAGACTTTGTCGCTCTTTAAACTATGTCACCTGACTTCCATAGAGGCAGCCCTGCACGTCCAGGCTCAGGATCACGTAAGTTATATAAGAATTACCGAGAATTACTTATGATCAGTGAAAGTAAACAACTTGGAGTGATCTGAGGGTGATATGTTAAGTTTAAGATGAAATCCAATAATAAAACAATAATGTTTTTATTTCAATATATATTTTTTGATCTATGAAAACATTTATCTTTCATTTAATCTTTCATTATTTTTTCTTAAATATCAAATTGATAATTATGTTGAATATTTTGAATCCAAAAATAACAATAATACATTGTTAGCCAATTTCAACTTCAATTACAGATTGAACTGTAAAATGCTTAATTTAAAAAACTTTCTTCAATGTTTTTATTTCCATGGGAGGCATCATCTTATTTCAGTGTGAGTATGGTATTTCATCTGATGAATTATCATTTGTAAAGTCTCCTTCAATGTGTACACTATAAACAGAAGCCTTACCCTCTCTGACATCGTAAAATCAAAAATATAAATGAACAACTGGTTTACAAACAAAGCTAGCAAAGGGTAAGAAGAAAAAAAGTTGTTATCGGCGCCACTGTCAATTTAACTGGAAGAGACAAAGCAGGAGAACGGCAGAATTTCCACAAGTCTGCTGAGGCATGACAACTCAAGGAAAAACAATGATAATGCTAACTAACTGTAACAGACTAACATGAAATAGAAAAATATCCAAAAATCAAATACCATGATAAGCTCTCCAGCCCGGAGGTTAAGAGCGGTGGGGTCGTGGAGGTTCCAGTAGTCCTTCACCGCTCTGACCTGGAGAGAGCTTGATGCCTCTGCACAGAGACAGAAAGAAACAACATTTATCTATATTCTGACCTCTCTATTTGCCATTTAGCAAGCTCTCCCACACTGTTTCCGTTGCCTCTGTCTCCATCAAAAATCCACATTTCAAAAAAAGCATCAAAGAAGTAACAAAAAACTGTTTTTAAGAGCCACTAACCTCTCAGCAACTGTTTGATTTCCCTGCTGGCTGTGGAGGTGGTGAACTGGTTGACGATATCCAAAGCTGTCTGGTTGTATGTGTTGCGTATGTTCACATTGATGCCCGCCTAGAAACACACACACACACACACACACACACACACACACACACACACACACACACACACACACACACACACACTGTGGGATTTCTGTGGGTGAGGTTCAGTTTAAAAACAACCCCCCCCCTCAAAGGCCTCCCTCTTTTATTAAAGCATAACATTTGTAGTGGGAAGTTGTGTTAGTTTGCAATTATCTTTGTAGCTACACATTCGATAAAAAAATAACAGTGTCAGCTTTCAAAATCCCATATCAGCTGAACTGAAGTTATGTTTTGCGTCTTTGCTTACATCAAGCAGCAGCCGCACTACTTCTGTTTTTCCATAGAGGGCAGCCTCATGTAGAGACGTCCCGGCTTTGGTGGCTCTGTTGATGTCAATACCGGCTTTGAGCAGCAACCTGGGTAATCAAAGCAGAAACACTCATGTAAGGCCGCAGGCAACCCGCAGAAACAGATTCATCCATTCAACTGTTACAGACATCTGCAACAACATTAAGCCAGATACCCCCCACTCATCCGCCCACAAACACACACACACACACACACACGCTAACAAATGTAGCTGAATGCTGATGGCGTTGCATCCAGAGAGCGGTGCAGGACGAGGATGTCTTCAGCTCGCTGTGTGAAGGTTGAGTCAGGTTCTTATGATGTAAACAGCACTAAAGCACTGCTGGAGGATATTAGCTGCATGGTGTTTTCTGAATGTATACCCACTACCAATTCATCCTTGCCACCAATTTGTGCAGTGGATTCTAACACATCTGCAGCTACTGCCTTTGCTGTCTTTCCAGTAAGACAAGTAATTAAAAAAAAGAGAAGTGTTACAAATAAAGTTATTTTAATAAGAAAAAAGGTCCAAATATTAAAAATATCCAAACAAACATGTTGCAATATTGCAGCATTATTTTCTCAGTTTTTTTCTCTCTTCTCGATGACTTTACTCACATATTATGACTATTTCTAGAGAAAATAAAGCTTTTTATGAAAAAAGTACTGATTTGACAACAAAAATCACATCCCTTATTTCACACATAATAGCTGACACACTGTGCACACCAGTTTACTACAACAGGGTATTAAAGAAAAACATGAATAAAAAAACTTATTTTAACAAACTTTATTATTGAAATATTAAAAATGTTTTGTAAAATTATAACTTAACTAGTAATCTCTTGACTTTTTCATGTAAGTTTTAATCTTTTGAGAAAAAACATCAACATTGTTAATTTAATTTAATTACAAACACAGGAAAAAACACTTTAAACTAAAGAGCTGACATCTTCCCATCTGTTTACTGTGATGTAGTATTAAAATAAACATCTTTTAATATTATAACTTCATTATTTTTGTTTGCTCATTGGGATTGTTTGACTATTTCCATAGTACTGATGATGAAATTTCTGGGGAGTCGTTCAATTCCATAAAGGATACCCACTCTCTCTGTATAGAGAGGCATCCTTTATGGTATTGAACGACTCCCCCAAAATTATAACATCATGCTTGAAAAATATTATTTTCTTTTTTTTCTTCAGAAAAACAGGAATACAGAAAGAACTACAAGAATAACTTTATTTAATGAATAATAATCGGAATATTCTAGAAAAATGGTAAGATATAAGTTATTCTTGACTGGTGAAAACTGACCGATATCTTTTACCTGTTTACAACAACAGAGTTTATAAAACAGAAATGGAACTATTCTTGAAATATTACTTTTAGAGGAATTTTACGACTTAATTTACAAAAAAAATTACAAGAATAAAGCCGAAGACAGAGACGACAATGGAACATCAAAATGAACTTCTTGTAACAGTACAAGTTTAATACTGAAATATAATGACTTTTGTCTTATAATATTACTTTTTTCTCAAAAATTCAAAACACCCCTGATGATGGGATTTACGTCATCTTCATCAGATGAGCAGTTAATTTATCATTATACTCTACATAAACTGCAATGCATTTAAACATTAAGAAGAGAACATGCCATGGCAAATGATCTCAACATCGGGTCTCCTTCAGTTTTGAAGATCAAATTTAATTATGAATTATCCCAATGAGATTTTTTTATTTTTGTTAAAACTTATACTTATCACTGTTATCTTCCCAAATAAATAAAAAGTGTGAACAAAATAAAATCGACAGCAAAGTCTTTGCATCTTCCAAGGGACATAATCGTATCCCTTGCTTGTCTGTGTGCACATTTCTTCAGCTCCACTTCTAACCAGACCCAGAAAACTTTCAAGTTATACAAATAGTAGGTATATAAGTCGTCTGCTGTGGAAGAGACAGAAACTCTTTGAAGAGACATAAATCCCTTAGTGGGAGATCACAGACAAATTCTGCTGAGTAAACTCTGAATAAACTTGTGTGCTAATGCAGTGATTTTTTAAAAATATGTTTGTGTTGAAAGCTCGTCTTTTCTCCTTCATGTCTACTTTTCATTTTGCCAGTTCAGGAGAAGGAGAGAGGAGGATGAAGAGGGTATTGCAAAAGAGATCTGATAATCATTAGCAGCATGTCTGAGAGGCAGGGTGGAGTTACTTGGCTAAGCACATACATATTTACACAGATATGCTGGCATAAAAAAAAACCAGAGTTACTCTTGGGTAACTGGAAAGTGTGAACTTTTTGAATGTGGAGATTGCTACTGGTTTTGTTTTTTGAAACTACCTTAAGGGAAATGTTTAGCACCTGCAGCTGTGTATTAAGGCCCCGCACACATATGGTATTCTGTGAAGTATCAGTGGAGTGCAGTGGAGTGATAATGTCAATAATAATGGTAATAGCAGTGGTAGTAATTGTACCGGTAGTAACACAATCTGTACTGTAGGATAGTAGCACCAATAGCAGAAGTTGTAGTACTGGGTAATGGCAATTGTGTTAGTAGTAGTAAAAATAGTTGTTGTTGTAGTAGAACTAGTGGTTGTTATTGTGGCAGTTGGTGGTATTTTAGTTGCAACAGTGGATATTGTGGCACCAACAGTAATAGTGGTAGCATTAGCAGTAGCAGAGGTTGTTGCAATGATAATGATATTAGTAGTAGCAGCAGGTTGCATCCTCCAGTTATATTTATCTTAGAACTTCAACCCTCTCAAAGTGTTTTTTCAGTTCATGAAAGTTAAGTGTAACATTTTGTCTTATAAAAAAGTTATATTCAGCTACAGTTGTACTTGTTGTGCTCCACCCTTTTCATGCAATTTTTACATTGCAAAAAGACAAGATGGCGACGGACAAAATGCTACTGTGTAAAAAAGCTTACGGCTTCAAAACCATAGTCCAAAAACCAATGGGGTAAGGTCATGGTGACTACGTCGTGGTAGCAGTAAAAAACGTAACTCCAGTTGTAGTAGTAATAGTAGTAGTAGCAATAGTCGTAGAAATAATAGCCATAGCCTATTGTTCGCAATAGTAGTGATACTGTTACCAAAAGTTACAGTGGTAGAAGTGGCAGTAGCAGTAGCAGAGGTTGTAGCAGTAGCAGCAGTAGCAGTGGTAGCAGTAGTGGAGGCAATAGTTGAAGTGGTAGTAGTAGCAATAGTGTTAATAGAGTTAGCAACAGCAGTAGCAGCTGTATTGGCTGCAGAAGTAGCAGTAACAGAAGCAGTAGCTGTGATTGAAGCAGACAGAAGCTGCTGGGAAGATGAGAGGGCAGATAAGGACCATGTGCTAGAGTTCTATTACAGCACATTTCAACACTGCTTCTTGCTGTGATCTTACTTGATTATGTCTTTGTGTCCATTCCTGGCTGCCAGGTGGAGGGGAGTGGTGGATGGAGAGTCCATGTTGTCGTGCCCTCCATCCCCTTCCAACAGCGCCGCCACCATGTTACTGCTCAGCAGCAACTGAGCCACCTAAGGATAAATCAGGGACACCAAAATGAAGCTAAAGTGTTAGTTGTGAGAACAGAGGAGTGGCAGAATCAGGGCAAGAATTACAGCATAATAAGTACTTAAATATATATACAACGCCATGAGGTTCTGTGATTAAAAATATATGGACTGAAATAATATATATGGTGACTTACAGTATATATAGGGCAAAGCTAGTACAGAGAGGCTTATCCACTACTCAGCAGCTGTCTAAAGATACCATAGCCTCCACACACACACACACACACACACACACACACACACACACACACACACACACAATCACTCACAAAGTCTGTGTGTCACAAAACAGCCCAAAGCCTTCTATTCTTTCACAGCTAAACTGCAGACTCAGTCCTGACGAGAGAACATTTAACAGGCATAGGAAGTGTGTGTGTGTGTGTGTGTGTGTGTGTGTGTGTGTGTGTGTGTGTGTGTGTGTGTGTGTGTGTGTGTGTGTGTGTGTGTGTGTGTGTGTGTGTGTGTCTAATTCTGAATTACAGGGCCAGCTGTACATCTCATATCCTGGCTCATCCACTGATGTGATAGAGGAACAGTAAAACACACGTTAACGTTACAGTGTGCGCGCGTCCAAAAAGAGCCACTGAAGCCTATTTTCCTTTCGCTCATACAAGCTTAATTTAGCTCTGGTTCACTTCATCTAAGCCATGGTCCATGTTTGACATAGACCAAGAAGGGCCAAATAGGGTGTTTTCACATGCAAATAATTGGATTAGAATGACATGACATGAATAAGGCAAATCACTACATGGAGTCTCTCAGTGTCTCAATGAAAAGATCGGCAAAGAAAATAACCAAATGGCATACTGACATCCCCCACCAGCACCATGGCACTGATGCTTTTGCAGGTCATTTCACCTTATTACAGACATATGCATTGGTATCGGTGTATATGCCAGCCAATAAGTAACAAGGAATTTACCCTTTGCTAAGCCCTGCCTCCCGCTGCTACTCCGTCAAGCTGTCAGAGCTACCAAGGAGCCCACACTGTCACTAACTGCACTCACTGAAGAAATATTATCTCATTTTTTTGAAAAACAGAAGTGTCTATAATATGCGTTCGAAGGATGCCGCTAATGTCTGCTCGATAGGTTTAACTACAATTTCTAAATATTTTGTAAAAGCACAGATTGTCCATTACACAATATAGTTGCGTTATTGATTTCAAGGTATTTGGTTAAAATATTGTCCAAAACTTTAGATTGTGATCAAACATACGCAAATTCAATTACATCGTCATCATCCACAGTTGTATTATGTGTTTAAGGCTCATGAGAGAACTTGCTAAACTAAGATGGCGACAATGGTAGACATTATACCTGCTAAACATCAACATGTCATTGTGAGCAGGCTAGCATGCTGTGGTTAGCATTTAGCTCGAAGCTCAAAGTACAGCCTCACACAGACGTTAGCGTGGCTGTTGACTCGTAGTCTTGTTTTAACTCTCAAATATCGTTATTGGCCTCCAGTATAAGTCAGGCTTTAGTGATTTTGCTGCCTTTTTTGTTGTAAATTTGACTTATCCTAAGCGAGGCTCCTAGGAACGAGCATGTCGTATTCTGACAGATTGTAAAGCCCCTTCAGGCAAATTTATGAAATTGGGCCATAATAAATTAATACTATCTCACCATGCATTCTTTTATGAAAACCAGTTTATGAGTGTGAAATAGTGTATAGAGAAAAAATAAGAAGAATCATTTCCAGATGGACCAAACGTTCTTAACCATCCAGCTCTGCTCTCACCCATGTGTGCTGAATGATGAATCCCACTCCGATCATGAATTTGAAGCGTTTTTATCATTAGCATAGGTAACGCCACCAGAACACTATATAAGGGCAGGTGTTGTGTTGTGTGCAAATACTTTGCACATGCCCAAAAATCAGATAGATGACACCAAAAATAGACTGTAAGAAGAAGAACTTCAGAAGTAGTGAAATGAGGTACTGTTAAATAATCTTAAACTAAGTAAACATGTGATTTTCCACATTGTCGGTGCTGGTGTTAAAGGCAAAAGAAAAAGCAAAGAGCACCATGAAAGCCATTCAGAAGCTGAACACACGCAATATCATCCATAGTATGAATTGGAATCAATTGAGCAATAGTATTTCTTAAACACATACATTTTATATTCTAATTTACATTTTTATGTTTTACCTGTGAAACTCCTTAACTCGTCCTCCACCCTTCATATATAATATAGTTTTGTTTTGTTATTGTCTTTCAAATGTAGCACATTTGGACTACAATCTAAATTTTGTTGTGCAACCCTGTTGAACAATAACAAATAAAAAACATTGCAACCTTTTATCTGTTGCAATACTACACACAAATGTTCTCATACCTTCAGTCTCCCAAACTCGCAGGCCAGATCTAGAGGAGTCTTCTTCCCCTTGTTCATCAGGCAGGGATTAGACTGGTGCTGCAGCAACATCTCAGACTGAGAGAGAAAGGGAGAAAGGATAACGTAAGGGATCCCACCTTATGTATTATGCACATGCACTCACATGTCAGTCACCCCAACACATTCTTTGTGTGTGTCTATGTTAATGTTTTGTCTTTGAACAGGAGAGCGGACCATACGATAGCTCTGCTCCAGCCTCTGTTTAGGATCGTCAGTATTGTGTTTGATGGTGTACCAAAGAGGTCAGGCCTCCATATGGGATATATGACAGCTTGAGGTGAGTGTGTGTATCTATCATTTAAGACATTCCAGGCACATACAGATGAGGCTGGAGGAAAGGAATGTGTGCGTTCACTGCCTTTAGACTCTTGTGGAAAAACCTGTGTCATGGCATTAATGGTATTACTGGTATTGTTGGTGGACAATGCAGGCTGAGACACAAAGGGGGTGGATTTCAGGGGACTGGTAATGCCTTCCAGCTCATGTACAGGTGTGTGAACTCACCACCTCGTAGTGTCCATACTGAGCAGAGAGATGTAACGGCATCTGTCCGTCATTGGAAGTGGAGTTGACTGAAGCTCCGGCTCTCAGCAACAATAACACAGAGTCTGCTTTGCCCTGCCACGCTGCGTAGTGGAGGGGGCGCATGCCTACAGAAGGAAACATGGGTGAGGATGGAGCCCATGAGATGGGAAGGAAAAGGCTGTGAGATGTGTAGTAAATAAGTAATCAAAGTAATGTCATCAGGTGTTTGGGAAATTATCAATTTGCGTTATGGGAATCAAGGACTCTTTGGAGCCATATTAGGGATTTAATGCCTTTATCTTGGCCACTGCAGCAATTATATTTTCAACATTCTTTTAAAAATCTCTTGCAAGTCATCCAACTTTATAAAAGTGTAATACTAAAACACTGGAGTACCCCATTAAGGTGTAAGGCTGGCAATTGTATATTCACACATCCCGCAAACACAGAGCAACATTTGCATTGATTTGAAATCAGTCCAATGTTCACTCTTTAAAGTTGTGGGATCAGAAAACCAAAACAATGAGCTGGAAGACGCTAAAACACTCTGCAGAGCTGAGTGACACATTTCACATGACACATAGTCATCCACTGCTGATGCAAAAAAGTATTGATTAGTGCAACAAGTCACAATAATACAGTATGTATGTGGTATTGAGGCAAAATAAACTGGCGTTTCTTTTTGTGGGAATGACAATTCACCCATCTTGAAACATGTCTTCTCATGATCGAGAAAATCATATTTGAAGCCAATGAGAGTGTCTTATACTTACATTCTCTTTACTGGCCATCAGGGGCTAAAAAGAAGTCTGATTGAATGGAAGTCTATGAGAAAATGACTCTACTTCTGTATTGATCTATTACCTCAGTAAACATTGTAAACATGAGTTAATGGTCTTAATCTTTATTTCCAAGTCTTCTTCAATACTGCATGATGTTCATTTAGTAGATGGTACTTTTTTAGTTAAATAGGCAATAAAGCAGGCAATGCTTTAGGGCTTGGCTAAACTTGTGATTGAAAGGTTGCTACCACTGCGTCTCTATTACCTTGGCGGCAGTGGTCTTCCTTTAAAGGTAGGTGACCTATCCCCATTGTTAGTCCTGGAAACCCCTTCTCCTTTGTTTGTGTTCCAAATTATTTAACTTGACTGTTTGATTTGATCTTCTCTTTTCATCAAACTTCAGTTCCTCAGTCTCCACAACAGCTAACATAAAATATTTTGAGATTATGGTACCATTAGATTTAGATGCATATTTTATTAAAATATATGATAATGATCAAGTTTGTTAGCTTGACATTAAAAGCCTTGTTTATTTTTAAGTAGGTACGCTAGGACGTCACTGAAAAATGCAAATTAGAATAGGGTACAAGTCATTACAGGGGGATGAGCAACTATACATTGGGATGCGCCATGGTCCTTTTTACATGCCTTGATGTGCAATAATCCTGTAGAAAAGCAGCCATTTCCTAACAATCACTCGACAGATTGCTGAGACCTGACTGGCGTACCATGATTTCAAATGGCGCGGCATCACGTGTGTTCCACTTAGCATGCAACCCTGGATTCCCAAACTGACAAACTGGAAGGAAGCGCCAAGAGTAAAATTCAACCTTCACAACAGTGAAACAAAACTATAGCTGACCTCAGAGGCGTCACACACGGTTATGAGCAGTACGCCCCTCTGGTCTCAGCATCCGAGCTGCCACTCCTGCACATATTCTACTACATTTGTTCCGCTTGGAGTCTGAAGATATTTGCTGTAGCACTGCTGTCACTGCGTGGCAGACTAACTTCAAAGTGAATCATATTTATTCATATGGGTCAAACTCATTTTCAGCTGAGAGTGTCAGAAAGCTGTTGAGGAAGTTTCAGGCTCAATTTAACCCCAACTGACTTCCCCAAACGTGGACATTTTTTTCATAAGTTGTAGGTTTGTCTGGTGACATCGGTTCAGCTGGTAAAGCTGCTCGGCTATAGTGTTACCGTTGATGTCCTTGATATCCACCGTGGCCTGGGCATCCAGCAGCAGAGACAGCAGCTCCGTAGTGCCTGTCAGAGCGGCATGGTGCAGCGCCGAAAAGCTATGGGTGAGAGAGAAGAAAGAGGAGGGGGGATATGGGAGAGCAAGGGGGAGAAGAGACAAGGAGATGAGAAGGCTTATAAATCATACTGATGACTTTACAGCAGGTGAGCCCCTTTCAAAACTCCAGACTGAGATAATGTGTGTGTATGCTCTCATCAAAACTTCAGACCGGGATGAGGGGAAGTGTGTGTGTGTGTGTGTGTGTGTGTGTGTGTGTGTGTGTGTGTGTGTGTGTGTGTGTGTGTGTGTGTGTGTGTGTGTGTGTGTGTGTGTGTGTGTGATATCCCATTACGAACTGCAGCCTCAGATAAGAATTTATGTGTGTTTTATGAGTCTCTATCCCCATTCATCCATCAACACTTCAGACTGAGAAGACAAGTGTGTCTGTGTTTACTTGAACATCTTTTCTTTTGAGGATCAGCTTTAGTTTAAGTTTTAGACTTTCAGAGTGAGGACATTTTTGGAAAGTTAGGACATTTTTTCTAGTCCTCACATCTTCAAAGGCCTGTTTGAGGGTTCAGACTTGTTTAGAGGATAAGGATAGAATAAGGCTTAGGTAAGGATAGGGGTTTGCCATTTACTTTTGATGGGTAAGGTTAAGGTAATGGGAAAGGGAATGAATTAAGCTGAGTGTGAGTGTCCTCGCAAAAGATAGTAGTAAAGGGTGTTGGGTGTGCAGTATACATCTAAACAGCTATAAGCTAAGATAAGATGTGTGTTCACATATATATATCCCACATCAAAACTGTGTGTTTGTGTGTCTGACTGTGTATGTGTATGTGTGCGTGTGTGTGCGTGCATGAATGTGTTAGAGTTCATCATAGCTTCCGAGATGAAATGTGTGCATCTGTGTCCGGGTGTCTGTCAGGTCGCAGTATATTCCACAGAGGGAGAAATTAAAGGCAGAAATTCTACGCGACGAGTTGTGTTTTTGCTTCGGGCGACAAACACACAGTGAATGTTCCAGAGGAGGCATCGACATGCGAGCAGAGCCCGAGCTGCAGCACACTCTATATCAACTACAGAGCGGAGGGCTTCCTGGTGATGTAGCACAGCCTCAGGCAGTCAGAGTGGAAGCCCTGGGCTCTTGGACACCAGTGGTAATATACAGCCTGGATACATTTGGAAAGAGAATTTACTGTAGCTTTGGCAAAATATGTCAATAGATATGTTAAAAGAAAAGGTAAACTGTGACGAAAACAAATGCAGTATATGCACATTGAGTTTTTTACCAAATCACACAAGGCCAAACAAATAGGTAGTGACATGCTTATTGACCAATCATCTCTCTTGAAAAATGTAGGTATCATTTCTACTAAATTAGTAGGAAAAATGTGACGTGAAATAAGTTCAAAGGGTCATGTTACAGGGTTTTAAATAGGATTTTGTGAGATGGTGGGTGGACCTACAAAACCTACAAAGAATATGTAAATGACAACACGGCTATTGTCACTCCATTTTCTTCCCACAGAAATACTAACTCTAGAATTAAGTTCAAAATGCTGGTTGAATTTAAAGAAAATACTGATTGTCGTCTGATACCGACGCATCAAGGAACCCTTAGCGTCTGTATGAGACCCACCAGGATTTCAACTAACTCCTATGTTTAAAACCATCCACCTCATTATAAGACGGACAGAGTAACTGACATAGTATAAGAAGAGCGAGAAGGAGTGCTTAGAGATTGAAAAGGTCAAACAAACACAGGACTTTCAACCAGGAGATCGCTGTTTCCATACTTTTGTTAAATTACTTCAAGTACTTTTGTTGCCTAAACCTAACCAAGTAGTAATGTTGTTGAAGTAAACCTGACTTGAGAGTCTATCTTGAAAAGAGATTGTATGAATGTAATGAACAGAAACTGTGCGTTTCCTGTGAACATGGACATTTTAAAAGAAAAGACACTATTCATGTATAGACTGTAAACTGACAGCGGTCCCTGACTGCAAAACAGAGAGGGATACCTACCCAGAGCATTGTAGTTTAAAGCATAGCGCCACTGACCAAGCTGCAGTAGTCGACGAGTTTTTAGTTAGAATGTGTTCTTAATCAGTTAAGGCACTTTGTGATACTCTGTGAGGTATGACAAGCTAGATATTATGACGTTTAGACGTCATTCTGTGCTGATATGGAATCAGAGGGATCTCCAGACCGTGAGGAGGCTTATCTTATCAGCTGCATTGTTTAGTCCTTCATACCCCTCAGCCGCGCAGACACACACGCTTGTTTGTTTATCCACCCATCTGCTCCTCTACCAGGCCATACCAGGTCCATATCCGGAGTCACTTACAGCCCCTTTCTACAGAGACACACATAGTCTCAATCTCTCTCTGGTGGTGGTGTTGACTCAATGACAAGCGACTGTTTGCTAACCTTCCCCTTCCCTTTTCATCCCCTCTGCACTGATCTCATATATCACAGGTAACCCCTTTCTCTGTGCCCCTCACAAACACACACTCATGGATTGGACATGTTTCATTTCAACACCCCTATTGTGTATCACCTCCCACGCATGTAGATGCAGGGTCGAGGGCCTCGGTCAACCCACACATCGCTTGTAGGCCAACATATGAACACACACAGCGTCTTGCAGATGGGGATTCATTGCATGTCTGATGGTCTGCTTTGCTAGAGAGAAAAAAATAATAATCTGGATGGATAAGCACAAAGACTAAAACCTTTTTTGCCTTTTAAAAACGGCCCAATTTTAATACCACATTATTTTGTGTGGGTACAGGCTATGTTAAAATCTTCTAATCACCACAGCGCTGCCACCAGAAAGTGCTGTGACATCCTCCAAGGGACACACGCAATGAAGCAGATGAACGTCTGCACTTTGTCAGTTGTATGTTGTAGTGTAGTTTTGTGGGCTTACATTTATTTATTTTTAATCTGGGTAATGTGAAATTAAAAAAATGCAGTCCTTATTGACAAGCTTGGCCATTTAAAAATGGCGTTTTTTGCAGGATTTCCGATTTAGCCCTAGTGCCAATTCTCTCCGACCAATCAGGAGACTGCCTTGTCTTAAATTGGAATGTTGACCGAGGTGGTTCTCATAAAAGAACCAGGTGCCAGGTATTATCCACAACCTTTGCTAATGGAAAAGTAAAAACTTCCCACTCTTTTGAGCGTTCTTCTTTCCATCCGCGTTTTCCTTTCCATCTACCATGGCTTCAGTCCAAAACAAACCGAAACATGATACAGCGTCAGATTGCATTGTTGTCATTGTGCATGTGCATCTGTCAGAGAACATAGATAGGTCACTGGGACAAGCGACTCCAAGAAATGACGATGCTGACTTATCCCCTGCACATCAGGCTTTAGCCACTGTCTTGAGCATTATATGAGTTTGTAGCCATTCCCACACGGTCAACTAAAACTATCCTATTACTATTTACTAGTACAATTTATTTTTTAAAACGTTAACTATGCCCTTCTGGACGTTTTTTTAAATTGAACTGAATATTCAAACAGAATCAAGAATCAATCTTTTCTGTACTCAAACAGGTTTTGACAGATGAGTCGTCATATATTAAAAGGCACATTCTAGCTTCTAACTAAACCAACTCAATTACTGTAATTTTCTACGTTTCTAAGAATGAGATAATAACTATGACGGAACACGTGTGGGATGTGGTTGTGAGTCACACGATGGTGAAGAGTGAAGATAAACAGGAGGCACAGGCAGTTTGGGCTTTTTTTTTTTTTCTTTTCAATATGCACGTCAATCAAGACACAGTGGCTCCTCCATTGCATACTTCAGACTCACCTTCACGCTTATCTCACCCGCTGACTAACACACACACAAGCACGTACACACACGTCTCTTACCCATCTGAGTCCTGGTAGTTGATGTTGAGTCTCTTGGCGGAGCCCAGCAACTCTGGAACAACACAGAGGCAGAGGGAGGGAATGGAAAAAGAGCATTAGTGTTTGGTGAAATATTTGTTTTTTTCATCAGAGCTCTCCAGAAATCCCTCCATCCCTGCTGGACCCAGTGTGTGTTTTCATTGTTAATTTCTTTTGTTTTTTTCTCCTGCACTTCTTCCCCTCATCGCTCCGTTCCTTCAAACAACCTGACATTCCCGACATGATGGGGAATTTCCTTCAACTCCTGCCGCTTCACCCTTCCCCTCTCTCTCTCTCTCTCTCTGTCAGTGCATCCGACACCATCGCGGCAGCCAAATGATTCATAAACAAAGTGATTCTGCCTCGCGGAAATATAATTCCACCTCATTTACACTGCTATTTTATCAGCTCTATTGAACTGACAGCGACAAACATTAAACAAAAGCATGCCAGGATTAAATAATACATATTTTTCCTTTTTCAGCAGCAGCACACGGTCGCAAAAATAGAATGAATCAGTTAGCAAGACTGAACAAGTTTATTCTCTTTTTACACTCACCTTGGAACAGACAGACTGCTACTTGTCCCATGTCTTACTCATTCAGATCCTGTACTCCAAGAAAACATTCTCTAGTCTATCATATAGTCACTTCCATTAGTCCTGCTTTCCGCATGTGTTAACCAAAAACACAAAAAATGTGATAGAGATTCAAATTCAATATTTTCTATTATTCAAAAATACTTTTAGACTGTTCACAATGTCTCAAATTGAATACCAGTTGCCTAAACTAATTGACAAACTGGTCCCGGCAGTTACATAATGGAAATATGTTCCTTAGTATCCTAAATAGCCGCCTAGCTTGTCAATGCACGCATTTAGTATCAAATGTTTTTTATCTAAGGTAGAAAGTCTAAAAGTCTAACTTCTACTAACTCTTCTACATTCATAGTCCTCTTTTTTCATCATCTGGCACCCATCAAATCCGTCCATCATCCCAAAGCTCAGCTCAACCCTTCAAGCCTCATTCTTAAAAGATATCTAACTAGATTTCCAGATTTCAAATGTCATAGATCCATCTCCAGCCTCTAATGAGGGATGGAAACTGTTCTCACAGAGCTAAAACTCCCTGGACGTCCTACAGCAGAGATCTACTGCAAAGGCCCTACTGTCCACATAGACCCACACAGGAACCAGACTGCCAAGGCCTCTGAATACTGAGCCATTCATTGCACTCAATCTCCCTCACTGTTTTCTCCCACTTAGGTGTGGAAAATCACGTGTGTGCGTGTGTGTGTGTGTGTGTGTGGGACTGAGAGAGACAGGAAGAGAAAGAAAAGTAGAGTTAATCAGAGGTGAAGGTTTCAGACTGGTACCACTAGTAGAGATTAGTGCTGAAACTGCTGGTCAATAGATCAATTAGTTGATTGAAAAGAACATTAATCATCTACCTTTTGAATGGTTGAATTCGTTGTTTAAGACATTTATGTTATCACTTAGAAATGTCAAACATTCTCCGGTATCATTGGAAGCTGAATCTCTGATTGTGAAACAGAACAAGCGGTTAAAGGCTATGGGGAATAATAATGGACATATCGCAATACATTCTGACATTTATTATAGACTAAACAAATAAGTGAATGAATAAAAACAAAAGAAGATAACTTGAAAAAAAATGATTGTCAGCTGCAGCCCCATTTGTGATAAAGATGTACTCTAATTGAAACGGGCATTGTTAAGCAAAACACAGATAAGACATCGGTATGCTTTAACCAAAGTGCTTATCTGATGGTTGAACAGCGTCTCACACACCTTTCTGAAAGTGGAATTACAGGGGCATGTGTCCAACCACAAGCCTGTTATATTTGTTGCACGATATATTGTGCCATAATTGCGATGAACAATATTATTGTCATTTAGAGACAATTTTAGGCCACTGACATAATGATAATATAATAGCATGATAATGCAGGTACATCCTTTAAAAGAGCGATGGGCTTTCCATTGTTAAGAATATTTAGACATTGGATTTGGAATGTCAAAGATATTAAAATATTATTGATAAATAAAACATAAATAAAATGAAAGCGAACACAGTCTCAAACAATAAAAAAATGATGGACTCGGAAAAATAAAAAAAGTGCGAGGTCATGTCCATAAATCATAGAAGAGGTTGATAGCATAAAAGACTGCTCCTGATTATTGGTCCATCTGACTTCTTTTTAGTTGCTGTAATCCATATCTCGGATATTCACATGATAAAGCAATGTTGTTTATAATCCAGCGATATGATGGCCTAAACTATGAAAATGATCCTTTAAGTAGAAATGTATGAACAAAACTTTTTTTTTTTTTTAAATGGATACATTATCAAAATGGGATGCTTAACAGCAGAAGCTGTAGCAAAGAAAGAATAAATGTTCCATATAAAACAAAATAATAAAAGAGAATATGAAGTCATTTGTGAATACATAGCATATAAATGGGTTCCCTCTGGAGTGCTGATTAAGTATGCAATTCTTTCTTTCTGGTTTATTGATGTTATATTTCAGCTCAGAAAAGACGTAAAGTGAAAAATATTCTGATTGCCAGTGCAGTTGGGTTTTCTGTGCATAAAAAATAAAAGTGAAAACATCAATAATGGCACTATCCCCAAATATACAGACTTTCTGCATTATTCAAGGAACTTCAGGGCTCCCACTCTTTGCTACAGATCATTTTGCTGGACTTTTCCAGGACATTTTCAGCAAATATCTTGCTGGTATGACGGAGAGGGTGCCCTCCTCACACTAATATGTTCCTCTCTGTGGAAGTCTGATTTAAAAGAAGTGCCGTCTAGGTCAAGAGCTCGTCTATGAAATGACCATTTTAATGCTTACAAATTATGACAAATTGATTCAAAGTTTGACTGACCCTCATCAGTCTATCACATCATACTTTAGCCCCTTAAACGTTTTGGGCTCCCACTCATTGTCTGGACCTCGGTTTCCTATTTATTATAATCCAACTTTCTCATCAATACCCAACGAACGTTCAAAGCCATTACTCCTCGCCAGAGTTGAATCACAAATCTTAAACCTTTGCAGGCCAAACAAGCTAGCAAGAACGTCAGCTTTAGCAACTGAACCAAACATGCTAACCGATTTAACATTATTCAAACATTTAAAACAAACTGGAAAGAACGATATCAAACCTGCACATGTTAAATGTGTTTTCATGGTTGACTGTTTTCCTAAGGTTTTGCCGGGACCCGTGGGAACCCTGATACGGACTGTCTACCATTTCTTCCGGAGCTTAGTGGATAAATAAGGCATTCTCACCTCCATGGTTAGGAGATCATTTCACGCTGGAGCCTCCCATATAATTAATGCATACATTCACCAGGAGGTTTTTGGAGGGAATTCTCTAGCAAACGGTAAAATGAATGTGCACAAACGGGGGTACAGGCATTGCTTTGTGTTCGATGTAATCATTCTGCAGCAGTCCGGGGAAGTTTACATGCAGGCCTATTGTGGAGCTGTTGCTGCTAAAGACTCATAAAAACCAGAGCCTGAAGGCACAAAAAGGGCACATTGATAATGAGACAGATAGAGGGGTTGGGCGTTGGGCCGCTTGCCAAAACGGGGTCTAAACTGTCCCGGCGCTGTGGAAAGAACAGGGCCTTTCAGGAGTTCTAGTTACAACACGAGCCGGCATTCCTCACATAGCACACCCACCATGCTATCCTACTCACTCGCCTCTCTGACAATGTATCTACAACACTGTCAGCTCCCTTTTCTCCCTCCTGCTTTCCATCCCCCTCCCTCCTCCCCCCTTCACATAACAGTAGTAGGGGACTCCTTCTGACAACAGGATCAATTAAAGCACCAGCGTGTTGACTCTCCGTGGTGTGTGTGTGTGTGTGTGTGTGTGTGTGTGTGTGTGTGTGTGTGTGTGTGTGTGTGTGTGTGTGTGTGTGTGTGTGTGTGTGTGTGTGTGAGCCCCTCACACCGAGGAGTTGGTGCAGACAGATGTGGAGTAAATCTCAAGCGTTGTGTTTTCTTTCAGAGACAGGGTCATTACAGACTCTCCTCCCTGCTGAAAGCTGATGTCCACAGGGGGGAGAGTTGCCAGTGTGGAAGCCCTCTATTGTTTTCTATGGTTATAATAAAACAAAGAAAAGAAAACCACGTGATGCATAAGCAACGGTCTGAACTACTGTGGCCACCCTCAACCCTGAAACTGCTCTCGGACCAGCTGAAACATCCAGGACAGAAGTAAAGGGATCCTGGTGCTTTGATGTGGAGAATGTAGTTCACTGAGGAGTGAAGGGAACGCTGAAAAGAGGAGGGGAATATACAGAGAAGGAGGAGGGAAAGGTAAAAGAAAAGGTAGAGCAGGTTGTCTTCAAATTGGAAGATCGTCGGTTCGATCCCCTGCTTCTTCATTCCACGTCGACAGCTTGTGCCGTCAACAACTTGTGCCATCAGTGCATCAATGTGTGTGAATGGGTGAAAGACATGTTGGTGTTAAAGCGCTTTGAGTGGACAGAAGGCTAGAAAGGCGCTATTCAAACACAAGTCCATTTACCATTCAGGTGAGACGAGGGGAATGTGATTTTGGAAGTCGGGTGTGTAAACAAACAGTCGCTGCACGATCAGACGAGTGTAGAGCCTAACCTCTTCAGAGTTAAAGAATACAGAGGAGGAGGAGGAGGAGGAGGAGGAGGAGAAGCTGGAAAATGTAAATAAAAAATAAAAGACAACAAAAAAAAAGCTGGCCCGCTTGTGTTCGTCTCCTTCAGCGTGACTGCAGCTGGCAGAGGCGTCTGTTGCTTTGGTTTAAGATGGCTGCGAAACTCATTTTAAAAAATGTCTTTGATCACAGTCCATGCATGTTAAAAAAAAAAACTGGAAGGAAAATGCATAGAAATCAGGGGGGTAAAATAACATTGCATTTCTCTCCTAAGGCACGTTACATAATTTCACATGTTGGCAGGAAATTAAATATGAAAATGAAATGAATGAAATTCAAGGATTTCCATCTATTAATTTTGGGTTCAGGCGAAACAATATCAGCCCAATAATGGCCACGACAAATGTAGGTCGTCGGGGACAAAAATTAGCGGGCACGCAACAATGGCTCATTTTATCCAGCGTTTATCAGAGGAGCACAGCTGACACGTCCAGCTGGGAGGTTGCAAACGTCCAAGCACAAAAAGGACGGGATGTCGAAATGTTTTGTTTTGTTTTGCTTGTTCTACGACAAATAGTTCCAGCAGGTTTTTACTTTCATTCATGCAGCCCACCCATCAGCTGGAACAGTGCAGTTGATCACGTTACAACTCCGTTCCGACCGAACACGTACGTTACACAACTCGTGAAAGACGGTAAGCTTCGGATAGATCGGCCTTCAACATGTAGCCTACCATTTCTCTCGGCCAAGTCAAGGCAGCATTTTTGACTTTACGATCACGTAATAAGATCGGATATACTTTAGATAAGTAAAATATTGCATACATCTTTCTGACATTTGCCCTTTTATTTTAATATCTGAAATGCCTTTTTTTTTAACAGCATATTTTTGCCACATTTTTCTGTCACGTCGTCTGGGAAATACAATTCATTCAAAAAAATTAAATAAAAAAAGACTATGGAAGCCTCAAGGTGAACTTCTTTATTTCAATGTTTTAGAAAATGACAGGAAAACCTTTCCACTGCTGTTTTGACAACAAAAAGAGTGAAAAAAAACAAAAAAACATTGCAAATAACAGCGGTTTCTTCTAGGTTTGGCTTTTTGGCATTGTGTTAAAGTTTTCCCCTCTATATTTGGAAAATATTCCTTGGAGGTATACCACAGGGAATTCAACCCTACTTGCACCCACACCGGCTTCTCATTAACAAACACATAAAAAGGACACTTGCTTCAGGAGTTGTGGGTTGGGAAGAACCCCCCCCCCCACACACACACACACACACACACACACCGCGGTGAATAGAAGGCGGTCGGCATACAAACGGTGCAACCACATTGGCCCGGGGCGAGAGCAAAATACAGGGGGAGCGAGTAGAGGGGGTAATTTAGGGTCATCATCTGTCTCTGGCGATAAATTGTTTGTGGTCAGGTAAGGACCTCATCAAGGGAACCACTTATCTGAGGAACACATCCATTTGACTGCAGTGATTACTGTGAGGGTAAACACAGTCCCTCAAACCAAACCACAGAGGCCAAGCGGGGACCTGGCTTCACTCCAGCTGTCCCACACAGTTCCTAATAAGGCTCCAAAAAACATGAATAGGAATGTTTTCTGCGTGCAACGCACTGTTGTCGTTGTTTATTGCAACCAGGGTTTATAGTAACACATTTTAATTGGATTTAAATTTAGGACAAAAGAAAAAGAAATGAGGGTTCATAATCCATGAAGGTGTCTGCAACCTTAAATTAACTGTAAAATCCCAGCTGACCGTGTCTACAGTTTGGCTGCAGCGGTGCCAGGCATCCTTGGCAGGTGGCGAGGTCCTGACTAAATCCCTATGGGAGTGTGCCTGTGTGTGAGGAGTGTAAAAAAACAAACTGGGTGTTAAAGCTAGGGTGGGTCATTTCTTTACTGTAATATTTGGCAAAACTGTCCTAATAGCCAGTCAGCTATATGTAGGTGAAGTGCTCTGAGAATATCTGCTCATAACTTTGCTCTCCCCTGCCTCTGTGGGCCGCACCCAAAAATTGCCACCGCTCATGTACACTTTGACCAATCAGAGCGAGGCTCCGATTCTCCGTTCTTATTGGCTGTGGGACTGTCCGGTCACCTTGGCAACGACGTTGGTGCGTCCCTGCGTGTTTCGTCTTCCTATCAATGTAACTGAATTCACATGAACGCGCATAACTGACGTTCGGTGGGAGGAGCTACAGCAGGTAGCGTGGCAGGGAGAGGCCAGAGAGCACGCGACGGAATCTCAACGGCTGTTTTCGCCCACCCTAGCTTTAAGTCTCGCTGAGTGGGAGCCATCATCCAGCTCTCTGCGGTGAGGAGGAGAGAGAGAGAGAAAGAGATTGCCTCTGTCAGCTTGAGCTGCTGCTGCTGCTGCTACGGCTTTCCCCCCAAAAAATGAGAAAACTCCAGTTTCAAAAATAACTCCAGCAAAGTGGTGAGACTTTCAGCAGAGAATGTGATACCGTGGTTATCTGGTGATGTGGCGATGTTTAAAAAGGTTGCATGCAAGAATTGAGTAAATGACGAGAAAGATTTACCTTTTTAAACCCTGGTTGGGCCTGAGCCTAATTGCCACGATAGCTTCAATTGATTTTGTCTTTTTTATGGCAAAGTCATCACAGTTGAAAGCTTGAAAATATCAATGCTTGAAATCAGGGGTTATTTGCAGCAACGCCGTGTTTTAAACAGTATTTCAGCAATTTAGCATTCCACTCCTATAACACTGTCAGAATCATAATAGTTTACAAAAAAAGATCAAAATCCAAGCAGCAGAACCAAAGATATCATCTTTTTTTATTTCAACCATTCTTCTTCCTTGTCAAAACCTGTCGCCAACATTACCCACAATGCAACAATTTTCATTTTCTTAACTTGCAGTCTTCAGACCGAACCCACACTGACTAAAGTGACATCACTAGAGGACATTTCGCAGATTTCGCACAGTGGAGCCACAAGAGGCTTCATACAACTTACATATGAAACTTACATATGAAACTTACATATATACACATACATATATACATATATACACATGTGTATATATATATATATATACACATATATATATATATATATATATATATATATATATATACATACATATATATATATACACATATATACACACATATATATATTTATACATATATACATATATCTATATACATATATATAGATGTATGTATACTATACTATACCATACATAGTGATTAGTTGACTCATATTGAAATTGTGATAATGATAATGATATGATTTGAGTTTTGCAGATCTGTACTAAACAAAGACGTTTTCTTAAGTCAGAAGAAAATTATATGTAAGCAGTATGCAAAAAAAATAAACCATTCTAAATTTACAGTAATATGGCCATATTACGGTCTAAAAATGTTTTTATTAATTGTGCAGCCCTGCTACCTGCATCACTTTAAAAAGTGATGCAGGTAGATCTGATATGATTTCAAAACTCTTTCCAAAGTTGTCTGTGAAGTCATGGGAAGTTAATTATGTCCTCGGTCAAGTCGGGGTTGAATTTGGACCTCATCAAAATGCCGCTGTCCGTCAAAGATGCTTAGAGGAGACATGTGATTGTCAGGTGTAATCACCTGTAATCCTTGTATGTCATAGACCCGCAGCCTGATATGTGATGAATGTTAATGTTGATGAGGTGAACTGAGGCGCGCACAGGCGTCAGAGACAAACAAGCCCTGAAGCAACATCAGCATCAGCCTTGAGTGAGGGGCAGCCCGGTGTGGTTCTCCAACAGCACTAACAGCTACTGTTTCACCACCGGTTCTACAGACAATGAGTATGTGTGGTGCATAAACTGTGAATGGAAACAGCTTGTTAGCATGCTTGTATTCATGTGTGTGTGTGTGTGTGTGTGTGTGGCGTAGGCAGTGCACATGTACTGTTAATGCAGCTGGAGTTTACTGGCAGAGTTTCCCAACACCACAAAGGTAAAGAAGGACAGCAAACAGTGCCCACCACACACCCAGGGGTGCACCAACGCACCACATTTGTAAAGTGACACAACTCTTCATCATTTTTGTTCCGATGCAGCGTCGTTTGCTAAGAGGAACAAACTGGGAACTGGGTCTTGAGAAAAAACCCTCACATCAAAACAGCTGCGGGCTGTATTATCCAATAAATTTGCTCCATTGTTAAAAAATGTAGAGAGTAATCTCCAGTGGTGCCTCTGGCAACTGGGTCAGATGCATTCAATATTCGCTGACAGTGAGCCAGTGTGGAAATGAAACAGATCATCTGTAGCGCTGTGCTGCATTGTGTGTATTGCTACATCTGTATACCTTCCACCTAAACAACAGGAGATTAGAGCACACCTGCAGGTTTCGTATTACGTAACGTGTCTCAACCCTGCACCTTGGGGACAAAACACTTTACATACTATTCAAATCATCTGTTGTTTACTCTGCTTACAGTACCTAGCTCACTGCAGAGCGCCTTGTTGATCTCATGCTCTGGGTTGGACCAGTTCATCACTTTAAAACATTGGCCAAGAGGAAAACTAATTTGTTGGTTATTAATATTCATCATACATGTGAGGTCGAGCGGTACGATGATATCAACTGTACAGTGAAGCATTGTAAATTTGCTGGCCATCATCACGGCAATATTGGATTTTAGCATGATTTTGATCTTGAAATTTGAAAAAAAAAGTCCAATGGAATTCAAGCAAAACATACTGTAAAATCTACCTTTATTGATCGCCTTGCTGCCCTGGTGTTTTGATAATTGAAACAACCAAAGGCCAAGTGGCCATGTCCTTAAAATGATGAGATTCTTATCCGACATTAGGTCTTTAAGGGTCTGTACATTAAAGGAATACTACAGCCACAATCACACAAATGAAAAGAATACAAAATAAAGTCACACTCAAGTTGGACTAGAATGTGAAGACTTGACCTGGTTCTAGTCGAGTCCTGAGGGTTTCATCCAAACCCTGCCTTGTTTCCATTTTAAAATAGTAAGAATTCAGTAGCAAAGCCTTGAGGCCGTTAGTGATTACGCTGCTGAGGTCGAAAAAACAACAATAAAATCTATTTCACAAAGGCTAATTTGCTCAGTGACCCCCTCCAGCTAGTTAGTTAACTGTTGTGATTATTGGACTTGTTCCGAACACCAGCATGAGGTCACGAACTCCTACATGGATGGAAAAGTCATTACATTTCTCATTTAGCCTAAGAGGCAATGATCAATTCGCTGGAAATGTGGACATTTGGGTAAATGAGACGCCAAAACATGCTACTTTAAAGTTTGTTTAGGACAAGGGCAAGGGCGAGAGCTAAAGATAATACACAAGGTCTGATCGAAAACTTTCACAACAATAGCTTGACAAACTTTTACTGATACGACATAGAACCCACCGAATGATGCCACCATTTCTCCATAACCTCTAAAACCTAAGGCCAAGTTGAGCCGCAACAGTTAATCAATAAGTCGATAAACAGAAAAGGAATCGGCAACTATTCTGATAATCGATTTATTGGTTAGGTTATATTACTGGCAGAAATGCCATACATTTGCTGATTCGGCTGCTGAAATATGATAATTTGCTGCTTTTTCAGGCCACATTTGATAGAAAATAAGCTATCTTTAGCTTTTGGACCTTTGGTTGGACAAAACAAGACATTTGATGATGTCGGTTTGGCTTACGTCTTCAGGAATTTGTTTAAACTGGGCAGGTTTTAATTGTTCTTTCATGTCAGCTACTATTGGCCATGTTTCATGCTCTACAGAGAAGGAGACAAGCATTCACACGTTAAGGGAAAATCCGACGCCAACAGCAAAACAGCTGATCAGTCATGTGAGTTAAATGTTTGCTATTTATTCCCCAAAGGGGTTTCCACATCACATTTAACGCATCAAACCCTTTTTGTGAATTAGCCTGCTAATACTATTATTGCCATAATAACAATTTTGGACAATACCACCCACAGAATAAACAGCACCAGAGAATATACGCGAGAGCAATCATAATAATGCAAAGAGAAAAAATTGTTTTGATAACAACTTATTTATAACTTATATCACTAGTTAAAGGTGAGACAGTTTTGATCCCTTGACTGTTTTCGACTTGTATGTTTCTTTAAAACCTGCTTTGGTTTGCGGGGAAGCCAGATGATGAAAACAAATTGCAAAAAAAGGTTGCACTGAGAACTTGAAAACATCGGTGAAGCAATCTCTGATTCATCTGAGACACTATTATCCAGACACTCATTACAATCTCATTCTTATGTGGTGTTCTAAGGCACAGTAGCATATTAAACAACTACAAAGCAAGGAAGATACGAACAGCCACCTCAGACGGTGATTACTATTTGCCTCCAATTCGGGGACGGGAAAGAATCAAATCTGTGCGATAACGTGGAAGATCAAAGCCACAACCGCAACCTCTCCTGCTGATTCTCATTACCGCTGCCAGATACTGATGCAGCCCAATTCCCATTCGGGAGAGACGTTCGTCACCCATACACACACAGTATGCACAATCATGTATATACACACACCCAATGAGACCTCCTTGTCAGACAATCACATTTTCCTTGTCTGTACAAGCACAAAAGCAAATCTACGAACTCAGAACACTCAGCCAAAAGGTATGCTTTTTTTTTCTTCCTCATCTCTTTTTTACAGATTTAAATCCAAACAGAGTTGCAGGGCGTGTAGAGGCAGAGTAAAAAAAACAGTGACACCATGCCTTGCACTCTGAATGCTACATTCATGCACCTGCCTAAATGACAGCCTGTTTTTTTAGTAACAGGAGGAAAGAAGCTCGGTGAGGATGAGCAGCAGACTCAAGAATGTGCAGCCTGGAGCTAGTAATAAAAGGCTAGTTATGCTAGATTAAATGACGCTGTCTGCTGCAACCACACACACACACACACACTACCACACCACTTAATTCCTTTGGTAAATTCCTAAGCAATCCTAGACAAGCTACCCCATCTGTCAAGGGAGGAAAGGGCTCAGGATTAATGTGTGTGTCTGTGTGTGTGTGTGTGTGTGTGTGTGTGTGTGTGTGTGTGTGTGTGTGTGTGTGTGTGTGTGTGTGTGTGTGTGTGTGTGTGTGTGCGCATATCTGATACAGTGCAAGAGTAGGTGAACTCAAAAGCAGTACACACACTGCTTGGCGGCTATCCAAATGTCTGGCTAATCAAGTAGAAGAGTGATTAGCCCAGTTAGCCGGTTGGCTAATGGGCTAACTACAACACCCTGCTGCTGCGGACACGAAACAAGACTCTAAATTAGGTAAGACAATGGTTGGAACGTAAATAGAAAACCATCAACTATTCATGTGTTTGTGCTTATGCCGTATCCATTGAGACAACACACAGGGTTTAAGACACAAAATCACACACACAAATACACATTTGCCCAAATACACCTCTTCCTGTATACTCTTAAGTCTAACAGACTTCTAATCTGACACTAGTCCAGATGGGTCGTCCCTAATTCAATGTACAGGGATGAAGGAAGCAAGAGGCCAAGATAATGGAGGGGAGGTGGGGGGAGTTGTTGAAGAAAAGGCAGTTCCTGACCTGCAAAAAGAAAAACCTCAACCAAATTTCTTAGGTTAAAAAGTTCTAAAAAGTTCAACACTGTAGATAATATGCTAGTATGTTCTAGTTTGTTCAGAGAGCGCAGGTTTTGGAGCAAATGTCTGTGCAAGTAAAATGGGACCAGACTGCTGAGCACAAATGTTCCCCTTAAACAAAAATAAATGATTAGATAAATTAGATAAATGTTTATTTGTGAACTTTAGAGGTGCTGCCGGGCAGGCTTCGGCAGGCTAGCGGTTTCCCCATTGTTATTTTGGTTAAGCTAGGCTAACTATATGATGACTCCAGCTCCACACGTAATGCATACACATTAGGGTTGATATTGATCTTCTTATTTCATTTTTAGAGAGAAGCTGAATAAAATGTATTCCCCAAAAAGTTCCACTAGTCCTTTTAGAGTTACGATGGATGATGGTCTGCAATAACAGTTTATATTTCTGGCCACTTGAGGGCAGAAGAAACAAGTTGTGAACATACTATTTACCTTTTATATTTGTATAGAGAACGTAAAAAAAACCTCCAGTAGTTACGGAGCAGTGCCTGTCTACTGTTTGGTGTCTAGCAATAGTGAACGCTGGCTTTTTTAGAGCTCTTTTGCCAAAAACAGTTCCATTGTTATTATTATAAAAAGATATCCATTATAGCTGCTTTAAAGACATTAAATATAATCTTTACTTTCTTAACAAGATGTAACTCCTGTTCAAACAGGTTGTCTTAAAGGTCATAACACAGTCAGAGAAGATTACCTAATGAAGATATTGCATTGTTAAAACCTTCAATCACAGTAGAATATTATTACCTGTAATTGTAATTTAATCATGACTTCACTTAAATAAAAAAAAAAAAAAAACGAACAACAAAGCACTGAAGTACTACAGGTAAGTGTGGTCAGAAATATATGAAGAATAGATATATGAATCTCACTGAACTCCAGTCAGTTAAAGTTACACAAACTAAAGTACAGAAATATCAAAATATTTATATCAAAAACGATAATCACAATTATTTTGATCAATATTGAGATCACAATTACTTATCACGATTATTCATATATTTTAGGGACAAAATATTTTATTGCACTTTTACATTTAAGTAAACAGAGCCCTACTTTCACTTCCTTATTGCGCTACATTCCTGCTAGTGTACAAATCTTTGGATCAAAATAAGACTTAAAATAAAGGTTCTTCTTCACCTGAATTCTGTGCATTTTGGTTTTGAAACACAGTCTATTATACTACTACTCTGACCTTTAGCCACAAAAGTGCCATTGGACAACAGGGATATTTCTACAAAACCAGGATGTTAATAGAGAGATTCCTACAGTGAACAGGAATAAGTTTGCTGAACAAACTTGGAAAGTATAACTTATTGTAGAAAGGCCATTAATGATTAATCAATTGAAAACACTACCAGTGTGGATTGTGAATTTCTGCTTTTGAAGTATGAAAAGAATTCTTGAGCAAGTTCCCAATATGATCCCCAATTTAAAGCAATGAGTTTCACTGGTGTTGGAGCTAATCTGAAGATTTCAGATCGCTCTTCTTTAGAGGAAAATCCCGCTGTCTCATTACAAAAAGGTTTCATAATGAATCTTAGCAAAGTTAATGTTCACATGGCAAAACATTACTTTACCCCAACGATTACCCTGATACTCGATTGGCAGAAAAAATTGTTTGGTCAACTGTTAAAGTAGTTTTTCAAGCACAAACGTCAAACATTCTCTGGGTCCAGCTTCTCAAATGTGAGGAACTACACATTTTCTCGGTTTTATGTGACTGTAAATTGAATATCTTTGGGTCAGACGAAACAAGAAATATGAATGTTGGATGGTTGGTCCAGCACTTTGCTCCAAGGAAGATGGATCCTACTGAATTTGGTAATCTCCTGCCATCATCAGGTCAACATTTCAGATCAATAATTTGGTTGACCAAATATCTGCAAAACTAACAACATTACCGTCAGCCCCTCCTGAGTGATATATGAAGGTTCAATGCTGTTCACTCGCTCTAGGAAGGCCATAGGGGTTCCAATTTGATATTGCATACTGATGATGGAAAATAATGGCTGTAATAAAAAAAAAAAACTAAAACTGGCAAAGGGATCACAACAGCCTTAAAGCGGTGGGGGCTTCCCCGTTTCCTTCACCTCCCTACTTCTGGTACACTCGCTCCAGCCACCCCCTCTTCGAGCTCCGCCTTCATATTAATCTCAACTACCCACCTATAAATATTTGAGCTTGCGTCTTGCCAATTGCCACGCTATCACACTGGCAAAATCTGTACTCAAAACCACTTCTGTGGGAATGCCCCGGTAGCTCAGCTCGTAGAGTTGGCACCCAATGTAGATATAGTCCTTAGCAGTGACCCGGATTGTTAAATCTTTTGTAGTTAATAATCTTTCTTCTAAATTTCTGTTGTAGTTCCCACTACAGTGGGACACAAATGGCATTTTGCCAAAAGGTGAAAACAGCCCCAGCGTCGTCACGGTTGGTAACCAAATCTAATTAGTACAATGCCTTACATAATTCATATTTATAGTCCTCCAAACTCTGTTTTACTTAGTTGATGTGAGAGTTTGCAATCCATTGTGCCTGAGATGGCCGCTCGTGTTGGTTGTTCAGCATCCAACACATCATTATGACAAATAATTCACTTGCATTCACCAATGACTCAGCCGATATTGTAACAGTGATGTGATGATGATGTGCTAATCACAACTGTTTTATGAATCGGTCAGCAGAATTTAGCATGGCTTTAGGCCGTTACCTGTGTGTTTGCTGAAAAAAAGTGCCAGGTCTTGTGAAGGTCTGAGTCATCAATCTATTATGTGCGGATCAAATAGCAGACACAATAGATGTTCAAATATGATCTTTCTCCTTTTGTCTTGGCTGTTTGTCCATCTGTCCGTTGAGAATACCTAAAGGCCTCGTATTTACCAAGACACAGGAGAGGGTTGGGCTGTGCGTCTAGATGAAAGCAAGCATGTGTTGCAACAAAGGACATTGTAATCATAAAGGCCTTTGAAGAACCTCTAGACTCTCATGGTCCCCCTTCAGGGAGGGGCGAGTGACACCCACTTCAGTCCACTCCTAGTCCTGAGTTTGAGAGAGGAGTAAACTTTGGGCTAGATGACTTTACATGTCAAGCTGTCACTCTAAACGTAACAAAATGAAAGGAGCCGGACTGAGACTGCAGTCTTCTGTGCAGGAGCTCTTTCCGTCTACAATGGGCCCACCTGATTTGTCAGCTTGCAACAGCTAAGCAAAAAAAAAGGGAGGCTGTGGTAAGTCCACTTAAATTGTCTGAGCACCCAACGTGATGTCAGCAGATGGCTGATCGGAGAAGAAACCTCCTATCTCAGCTCCCTGTCCATCAGCCAGCCTCAGCGTCACTGCTAAGCCTCTTGGGACACCGCCAAGCTTTACCGTTAGGTGGGGGGGAAGCGACAGTGGTCTTGATTTGGTCTGAGGGGGGCCCAGGTTGTCGGACTTGTCAAAAAACCCTGGATTTAAACAAATGATCTGTGTTTTACCAATTTGTGGTAGTAACTAAGGAGCCCCAGGAACTAAACTCAGGAACTTAAAGGCCCTTTTGAACAACCCGTTTGCACAACCACTTTGTTTGTATAAATTATCATTTTTAAGGTAGTTTACCGATAATGGATAAATATCAATGGCCTGGTATGACAAATTCCAGGAGCACCAGTTAAAAGCTTCCTCTTATTTCGTCCAACCGTCAAAAATGCAAAGACATTTACATTTCTACAATAGTAAATATTGAAAATCAGCAAAGCTATCATAACTTTTTATTCAGTTTTAAGACACATTTTGATGATACATTTTCTAGATCTTTGTCATTTTTAAATATATATAATTATTTGTATAAAGGATGTTAGGCATCGGATGTCTGGATCTTAAGTGATTGGCAAAAAAAGCAGGGGCCAGCGGCCGCTCGGCTCGCAGCCCCTCCGTTTTGTTTTGGAGAGGAGAAGACCACTGAGGACAATTTGGCTCCCACTACAGGTAGCTTCAGAACTAGTGCTTTGCTTAGTTGCAATTTTATTGCTGCACAAATGTGATTTTTGAATGGACGTTAGAGGAGTCATGCAGGGGGCTGGGAGGGAGGCTTGATCTTAAGATAAATTAGTTTTGTGAAAAGTTCATGTCAGGCACTGCAGTGCAGATTTGTGTGAAACTATTTACCAACAAACAGTACTATTACTTTAACACTTGAGTGTAAATCAGCAGATATTACCTCCTCTGAGACCCAACTGATGTACTCTCCCATCAGGTTAATTGATTACATAACATACTGCAATAAATGGAATTATCTTATCTGAGTATTACATTTACCCCAAATAAGAAGGAATCATACAGATTTAAAAAAAAAATGGTATATATACTTATCTTTCCCAGACAATAGACTTTCTGATATTCCTTAAAAAATGTTTTTTACTCAGAAATATATTGTTTCTAATCACATGACCATGACAGCATCTGTTACTATAGTATTCAACAGGTGATTGGACTTTGCCCCTGTTTGGTGGTGAGTAAACGATGGGTTATCATATAGGAAAATGAACATGGTAAGAGAAAAGCAGAACTACCAAGTGTGCACCTACTACACTGTTGTGATGAAAATTGGGGATTAGCTACCAACATAGTGTGTTGGTGCATGAGTGAATGTGTGTATGCGTGTCAAGAGTAAATGATGGGACCCCTCCGTCCCAGTAAATTGACAGGAACAGGAAGCAGCTTGCAGCACAAACTAAACACGTATTGGATGTTCACCATTTCCTCTGCTACGAATAAACACAGTATATCCATTTGCCCCGATGTTGTTGTACTATAAATGGAGTCCTGTTGTGTAATCCTAGACCCAGTGTGTCAGTGTTGTATTATGTCACTTTCTCACTTTGGAACGACCCGCAACATGAGCACAAAAACAGAGTCAGGCCCCTTCGGCTAAGTCCCTTACACCCTGCCGGACCAGCTGACCAGCTTGGTCCCTCCCTGACCCCCGAGTCCCCCCCATGCCACTCCCTCCAGCTATAGAGTTCAATCCATGTGCAGGTGCCTTCCTCTTCCATCTGCACCGAGCCCAGGGCCAAAAGCTTAGCCTGGAGGTTTGGGAATGTCCAGCGTGTCAGCCTGACACCACCATAACAGCTTAAAAAGCACCTGACCTCTCCTGAGGCTTTGCACTTGTGTGTAAGTTGTGTTTGTTTTCAGAATGTCACTCAAACTCACAAGGAGGTAAAAAACTAAACAATTGTGAATATAATAATGAGCATTGTGTCATTTGTGTTCCTAACATATCAAATCCCAAATATACTATATACCACTTGGGACTGTAATGGTCATTCTACCTAACTTTCCAATTGTGTTAAAACAAATAACATACTGAACATTTTGCTGTTCTTAGAGTCTTACCAATAGTCGTCATAAAGTGTTACATTTGTCCTGTTGGTGGCACATCACTAAAGAAACTAGAATTAATACAATTAAAAGGATTTGTCCCGAAGGAAGCATGAAAGTCTTCAGAAAACCTCCAATTAGACTTTAAAATATTTATATAATCTATAAAATAAAAATATATTGTTCTCAAAGTTTATATTTTGTTCAGAGAGTTGTGCAATAGGAGTGCTCAATGGGTTTATCCTCAGTGGAGAATTAATGTGTTCAGTATATTTCATAATTTTGAAATTTGATTGTTGGGTTAAATGAAAGTCATGGGAGCACCAAAAGCATCATAATGTTCCATGATATTAATGGTCCAAAGAAAATCAATTGTCAAGATAACACTGTTGCTCCTAGGCCATAGTGCAAAACAAAAACAGGGTCAAATTTATTTTTGTGAGTGTTTCAATCCAAACTGAAATATCTCATCAGCTAATGGATGGATGAACTTTTGTTCAGACATTCATGTTCCCCAGAGAGTGAAAATAATGACTTTTGTGACTTTCCGTTTAGCACCACCAGCAGGTCAAACACCTGAAGAAATTGTGACGTCACTTTTCTCATCAGCCTCAGAATTACCCTTTTTTTTTACATTAGTAAGTGTAAAAATAATTTGTATTCTATTGTGATTTTGAGTTTATGAGAAACCATTCAAGGGTCAGAGTTCATACGAACAAGTTAGTAAAATAAATAGCCGTACATACAACCCTATTTTTGGAAGTGGCTGGCATTAAAAACCTTTCAAAGCAGGTCACTACCTACCGACCAATCAATCAGCCCTTATTGACAAGGCCAATCTGTAAATGTGAGACAGGGGAGGTCACCTGCAGAGCCCTCACTGCCAGCTGCAGCATCTGCCGTGCTGCTGTCGGACACTGCAGGCTGGGACTGAAGTGACAAATGACTACACCACTGACGGAGTTCTGCGAGGGTCCTCGAGGATCAGCGGCGTTGAAAGCAGTGTGTGCGAGCGTGTGTGGGAGTCGGTATGATGGAGGGAGATTAAGAGGTACACATGCAAATAGCATCTCCTGTCCATTTGCACAACAATTCAACAACAATTCAACACTTTCTAGCACAGATTTCGCCAACATCTTTGTCTAATGCTGTTGGTGAGCAGGTGCAAAATAAAGTTGGAGCCATAAAGGCATTAAGTATACAACTTGCTGTGTTTGCCTGGTGAAGGTCCAACTTTTATTCAGCTCAAGGAAGTCACCCGAGCAAGTAAACTGTGGTCTTATTTGATAAACACCTTGCTTCATTTTGCACCGTTACACATATTTGTCTATGGTGTACAAAAATGACTTAATTGTAATGAATAAAGAATTAAGGCATAAATACATTTTGGGATTATTCTGGTAATTTTCTTGGGAAAATTAAGCCTTTTCTAGCGAGTGTTTATTATTAATTTTTGTTTCGCTTTTATTTCTCTATTTGTTCTTTCATTGGATTAAAATATGTGTTTTGTATATATTTAAACATTTAGCTGTATATTTAATTACTTTATTTTATCTACAGCTGGGTATTTGCATGACAACCGAGCTGCTCTTCCAAAACAGATGGGAGTGCCTTGCTCAAGGGCACCTCGATGGTAGCTTATAAAACAGCTGAGAACATTTCTCATCCACTTTCCCCCCCCGCCGCATTTTCCCAGCCAGTTGGGCTGCCATTGGTTTTCAGCAAAGAGAAGCACACAGCGGTACAAAAGCAGATAATATTACTTTTAAATATTCTCTGCCAAGCAGCGCTCGCTGTCTGTGTAGTGTGTAAAGTGTGTAACAGGCTTTTTCCTGACAGCCACAGCTTTGTTCCCAGAGCTTGTCACTGAGCAGCCAGCCATACTGATGAAAGCACAGAACAGATAACGCCACAAAGAGAGACTTCAACTTCACAGACCGCTTGGCCTTAACTTTTCCCCCAAGGCTTGGATAAGGCAGAACCCTGTCGCTTGCAACAATGTTAATGTAGAGAGCTCACTTGGCGCCCGACTTGGAATCTACGCCGATAAGGACATCTGCAAGCGGACGAAAAAACGCTGTAACCCACACAACAAGACACACGAGCCGCAGGGGTCTGCGTTTAGGAGATTAGCTTGTGTTGTGCCGCGGTTTGATTCCACTTAGTTCCAAATTGACCCTGACCTGACTGCTGGAGGGGAGGGTTGCGTGTCGACAGCTGAACCCGATCTTGTGGTTTTTTAAAAGAAAATGCCCTTGGTTAAGAAGTGCCATCCCCTACGGCGATAGCTCTGGCTCTGCTATCTACGTTCTGTTTCATCGTGGAAACAACTACACTCCCAGAGCACAGAACAAACACAAAATCACACAAAGCCATGCATCCCCTTGCCCTCTGCACGATCCATACTCACTGGTTTTGTTGCACTTGACTTTGGAGAGAAGTTTGTGAGCCAGCAGAAGATCTCCAGTCTTCACTGCCACCAGCAGATCCTGTTCTTTCCCCATAATTACAGGCCTAACCACAGACACACAGACTGCTCGCAGTTGACAGCCAAGGTTGCTTTTTTTTTTTTTTTTGTATTTTCAAACATTCGTCAGTGAGTTAGCAGGTAGGTGCTGAATCCCGGCCATGAGGCGACGATGGTGAATGGACAGGCTTAGCGGACGTCTAGAGTGAAGGAGCCTCAGGTGAACTGGTCCAGGAGATATTTTTTTCTCTCATCGTTGGAGTTTAGGTCCATTATCTCTGATTGGTGCCGGCTGTTTGATGGTGGTCTTGGATCTGGAGTCACAGCAGGGACTAGTGGAGATTTAGTTGCCTTTGGGAATGAGTGTATGTTCATAGTCCGTCTCTGTCAACCTGGAGGCAGCAGCCGTCCAACCAGCCATTACACCGTTAAAGGGAATTCTAGAAAAAGAGAGAGAAATCACTTTAAGTCTATGATAATGTAAAAGATGCATTCCATGAAAAGAGTAGACACTTCGTCCCTGTTTACACCTGGCATCAACATGTGTCTTAAGTAATCTGATTCGACTGATCAGCTCATATTTCCTTGCTCTATATGCATGTAAACAAGTACAGCATTTCTGTTTAAAAATACCAAATGTGTTGTTGTTGTTTTTAACCAGTGGGAAGCAGCAATGCACTTCATGTGACTAGTCTGCTGGACATAAAAAGAAATCAAAACAAAATCGGCCAAAGATGTTTGATGCACACGTAAATTATTTTGATGGGAGTTTTTTCAGATGTCGTGTACACAGCCAGGTACGTTCTAAAACACGAAAACATTTTCCACTTACAATGATTTAAAAAAAGCAGCAAAAAAAATGAAAGTCCTCACATTTGACAAAACTGGAACCAGCATTTTTAGTTAAATGACAAACAATTAATTGATTCATTTCCTGTAAATCGGCTTAATCGTTGCAGCGCTGCTTGTGCCAGCTTCCCCATTCAACAGCAAAAGTGCCAAGGTAAAGTGTGATGCCTTAGGCGGCTGTGGCTTAGTGGAGAGCAGGGTCGTCCTCCAATCAGAGGATCGGCGGTTCGATCCCTGGCTCCGGCAGTCCATGTCGATGTGTCCTTGGGCAAGACACTTAACCCTGAGTTGCTCCCGAAGGCTGTGCCATCGGTGTATGAATGGGTGTGAATGATTAGAGAGACCCTGATGGGCAGGTGGCACCTTGCATGGTAGCTCCTGTCATCAGTGTGTGAAAGGGTGAATGATTAGTAATGTAAAAGCGCTTTGAGTGGTCGGAAGACTAGAAAAGCGCTATACAAGTACAGTCCATTTACCATTTACCATTTAATAGCAATCAACAAAACAGTTTTTGATAGATGAATGCTATCAGGATTAGGCAGAAAAAAAAGAAAAGGATTAGACTGGAGTTTATCAGTTACTCTTCCCGTGCAGGAATAAGGTCACCCTCCATCAACAACATTCCCTGAACTTTAAGGAAGCCTTATTTTGGACAAAATCTCGTCTAGTGTTTTGCCAGCTTATGTTTTTTTGGAAAAACCTTCTGTAATTTTTCTTCCGTCGAAGAAAGGTGAGGAAAATCTGACCGCTGCTTTAAAAAAAAATAACAATTTTGAAATTTCAATCACTTGGGACAACAAGTGAAGAAGCAACAGTGAGAAGACACACAGTAAACAAGAACATTGTATTGAAGTGTAAAAAACAATTCCCCAGTTTCTACGATGAGGCAACATCAGACAGGCTTTGTCAGTGAGCCACACAGCCTCCAATTACAACATTAGAGTCCATTATGTGTGCAAGACCACAATTAGGAGTAGGAATTGGTTCTGAAGTATTTTTTTAATCTCCTTCACATCCCAACAGTAAATGATATCTTTCAGCAGCGGGCTCTGTCCTAGCTGTGTCTGGTGAACATTTTGCAAGTCAAAAACACAAGTGGACAATCTCGTCTTCCTGCCTATTTAGGGGTTGTTCAGAGAACTGTTCAGTTATTCCTCCGGACTACCAGGTGATCGTGCAGCAGTGTAGCCCAACAGCAGATGGCAATGCATGTCTTTGCACTGACACATGATCTAAAACTAGCCAGGCACCTTGCCAGGCAGTAAACGACTGCATAGCCCCTCGCTACCACGAGCCAGGATGTAAACAAGGAGTCCAAAATGGGCTTGTTAGCCTGAATGTCAATGCACAAAGCAGTAGTTAAACGGGGTTTCTGTGAAAGTGGTGACTTTTCCATGGAATCCTGATTGACAGATGTCACACGTGTAAGAAAAGCCCATGATAAATGCCACAGTCACACGTTGTGTTTCATAATAATAATCAATTAAGGGAAAAAATATTTAATAAGGAATCTCATTTATTGTCATTGACATTTTACTTCTTAAAGAAGGCATTTTAAGGTATACATTATTGGGTAAAAAAACTCCATAGTATTTCTTGGATCACAAATTTCAGACCAAATCCCATTCTTAACTCTGACAATTTGAATCCCATCCCCTCTTGCCAGCAAACGTACACATCAGTTATGACACGTTTAAAGACCTGTAAGAAACCATTACTGTTGGTCGTAAATTCGGCATACATCAAATCCACAACTCTGTGATAACACCTCAGTAACAACTCATGGTTACGAACTGGTTCATCAAATCTTCCACCAAAAAAAAAAAAAAAAAAGTGTGTAACAGTTGCTAAAAGTTGCAATATTCTTAAATAAGGTTCAGTTTGGTGTATTGCTTGTATGCCGAATTTACTATAAAACTCGAACGGTTCGTTAGAAGTTATCAAACATTAAAGTTACATTTCGACAGGGAGCTTAGAAGTAAAATAAGTAGTTTCCCCCTTATCAATTGGTAATAACTATGGATCACCAGTGAAATCCAGCCGGTCTCTCCCATCTCGTCTGTGGGACACATCCATCGTACATTCAGCCTCGTCTCAACTATCAAGGTGTTCCGACTCCCGGCGGCCACGCAAAGTCCAAAAACACAAAGTATTTCCATCTATAATACGGGTTATTTGTTTCAATTGAGGTCGGATCAGTCAGTTTTTTTTCCAGAATAAATACATTTGTAAAGAGAGGAGTGTTCTCACCTGTTGTAGACAGAGAACCGCAGGTGGTGGCGGTCAACACACGGATCCACTGTGGAGTCACTGAGGGGAGAGCGATGCACAGCACGACGGAGCAGCTGCGTCAAGTGAACGGCACCGTGTGTACCACTTCCGACAGGGACTTTCAAAGTAAAGAATATATTTATTCTAGTTGTCCAGTTGAATTATCTGTCTTTCTACTGGTTTGGAAATGCCCCAACGGGTGTTCAAAAGTTTTGTGTATTTTGCCTTAAATTGTTGAAACTCCTGTGCAGCCAGCAAGGATAAGAAGATAAGATAAGATAAGATAAGATAAGATAAGATAATCCTTTATTAGTCCCGCAGCGGGGAAATTTGCAGACTTACAACAGCGCAGAGTAAAGTGCACACAAGAGACATAGCAGAAGACAAGCTAAGAATAAAAAAAAAAATAATAATAATAAAATAAAAAATGATAAATAAAAACAAGTATTATAAATAAGCAATAAAAAAAAACAGTAGAAAAAACAACAATAACTGAAATACTATATTTACAGACAGAGAAAAAACTATTTCAACTACTTTTAACTTTTTTAACCATTATTGCACAGTGCAATGTGCAATGTATTGCACAGGTTTCTATTGTCATGTTATTATGTTATTATAACATGACAATAGGCCAAATTGCACGACTTCTGCTATTTCAGTATATTACCTTAACTCCAACTAACTTGACACAGTTTGTGACTGTTACATCTATACAGTTTGGTTGAGCCCAGAAGTTTTCATTATTACAGACCCTCCAATATTCACACAGTCCTTTTTAGCAGTAACTAAAAGGTACATTTTGTTATTAAACTGAATGTAACTGTCTGGCGGGTTACAGCAGGGACAATGACACCTGCTAATGTTTCATAAAGTATTTTAGCTTCTAGCCAACAATATATGGTAATTAAACTGTTGCTGTTTCCCTGCATCAGCCCATAGATGTATGAAAAAGAAGCCCCATCAAGGACCCCTGGAGATACTGAGGCAGACCCCGGGCGTAGTGTGGTTGTGTTGGGGCGCCATCTGCTGGTCAAACACTGGTATTGACATTGTGAAATAAAATAGCAAATACACTGAACATCCGGGAAAAGAATGATCCAAACTCAGAGTGCAGTTTTTCAAAACGGTTCTTTTGGGATTAGAATCATACAGATTTTCTAATCTTCTTTCTTATGATCCAGGCTCAGAGGGATTTAGCTAATTCTGACTCTTTTCTTGTCAAGATCATACTCGTATCATAATATGAAGACTTTTAGTCTATAAATAGACCTCTATCTCAACATGTTGTCAAGCAAAAACACAGAAATGAATAAAGATTAAAAAGAGTACGATAATGTGGTGTGTACATTTTATACATCCATCTCCGTGAGTATGACGTTAAACTCAACCCCTTATTATATCTTCTCAGTCGTTATGAGACTTCTCTTGTTGGCTCATTTAATGATATGCATGATTACTAATTTTAAAATATACTTCAAATGTACCAGTTTTAAACTTCTGCTCTCTGGTGTGATAAAAAAAAAAACCTGGTTTGTTTGGCCTCAAAGTGTAACGCCTGGGTTAAAAAAATCTCTAACATTCACATTCAACTCTCTTATATTTTTTTGTTTTGACAGTCTCCTTAAAAATCCAGTTTTTCAATATATAAGATTTCACAACACAACAACAGCTTCTGTTCTTTTCGCATACAATTCCCATCAGTGAGCTTTGGAATTCAAGTTTTATTGATTTTGCCAGTACAGCTATAGTGTTTTGCAATGGCCTTATTTTTTTGGTTTGTCTTATATTTCATTTCCATGTGATTTCTTTGGGTAGTGTAAAAACCACTGGTAAGCAAAGAGTGTCAAGCCGACATAGTAAGGTGCATTCAGGCTCAGCTGAAGCAGCATGTATTGAAGGTAACCACTGAGGAGCAGCAGTGCAGTGACAGGATCCCAAAACACACATCAAGACAAGCTCAGATGTAAAACAAGTTTTAATTCCTCTTCTAAAATAAGTAACTATCACCTATGGCTGTCTCCATACTGTATGATGCTCTTGACTCTGAGCAGATGACAGAACCAATCTCATACCGGCCCCAGCACACATTCCCAATGGAGGATCCCCACTTTATTACTGTAGTCATACCATATCTGCCATAATGTTACGTTTAATTTTTACTTTGTGTATCCAGTTAATTGCATGTCTGAAATCAGATGTCCATTAAAGTCAAATTGAAATTTTCCTCACTTTTTTGTAAAATGAAATATTTAAGCAGCTACAATATTAGAAGTTACAGTCTTTTTTTACATGAACAATGCATCAATTGATTATGAAAATAATATGGTGATGTAAAGGGTCCGCTCGTAGTGATGGGCCGAACGAGAATAATCCCCTGAACCTGCAGCTCCCCTATACCTTTTTCAGGTTTTTTGCTCTCCGGCTCACAAGTATTCAGTGAAAAAGCAACAGATGGAGGCTGGTTGGTGAACTTAGTGGAGCATTTAGCAGCTAAAGAGCCAGATATTTCCCTCAGGAGTTGGAGGAGACCAGAAGTGGAGCTAAAAAAAGGAGAGTGAATGCTTGACTTCCCATTAATGAGGTCAACACAAACACAACATCAAATTAATGCTAATATTGCTCCAAATATAACTCACTGTATTTTTCAAACCTTGGGAAAAGTGTCAACCTTGGGCCTTGCCTGCATGTTAAAAGGTTCACTGGCCACATGCTCCTAAAATTGGAGGTCAGCTTTTTACCTACCGGGTAAATACAATCTAGATTTGGAGTATAAATAGAAAATGTATAAATAGCCGACAGCAGGGCAAGAATAAGCTAAATTTGACCACACTGCCGAAACTAGTCAACGTTAGTGATTGTTTGTGCCACTTAACTAAACTAAAAACGTGGCTTCCTTTTTAAAAAAGGGGCAAATATTTCCAGCGAAACTAATTATACATGTACACGCTGAGCTGGAGTTACATCCAGGTAACTCATTAACTCACAGTGGGAGAAGTGCTAAACAAATACTATCAGCTTGCTAACCTGTTGGAAACAGCTGCGATATGCAATTACTTTAAAGTCCAACTAAAATCACAGTCGTATTTTTTGTTGTTGAAATGAATGTCCCTGTTTTTTTTAAATGAATGATTTTTTTTTTTTTTTTAGAAAAAGGAAAAAAAGACCCATCTTAAAACCCCCAAAATTTAAAATATACATTTCAAATTTCATTTCCTTTTGGTTTCTGATTTTACTTCTCAAATGAGAACAATTGGTTTTGTAGAGCTGATATGTTGCTGTCGCAGTCAAAAAAAAAAAAGCTATTTAAGATTAGTTGGACTTTAGGACCCTCTAAATGTGTTTATGGGGCCCTTTGAGTACGATACTGAATGACAACAGAGAGGCTACACTTGTCTTCCACAGTATAACAGGCACAAGACCGACCATAAAGTTTAACTGTAAAAGCAGATGTTACATTTTATTCACAAATTTAAATGCATGTTTTACAATCATTCCGAGTGCGTCAGACACAAGTTGGCTTTTTTAGTTTGTGCAGCATCATCACTGTGGTCTGAAACCGCCTAGTGCTGCGTTTGTTCAACAGAGCGACGCCTGCAGTTATACAATCTGATGCAGAAAGCAACACAAATAAAAATGTGTTTTTGCACCAAATCACCAACAATGCTGTCAATCAACGTGACAAATGAAAAAAAAAAAGAGAGGAATATTTCATTATACATTAACACAGTTCCATTGTGGTGGATCCACACTGAACAGATCTCCTGTTTATGGCCACAGGCTTCAACAAAGCACTTCAGAGTCCCTGATTAGCATTGGTTGATTTTATCAATGCCGTTAGGGGGCGTAGTGAAGCAGTTTAAGGAGATATACACTGACACAAGTTGGGACAAGTGTCGTCAGGATTTAAACAATTAGAAAGGTACAATATCGCTGTGACTGGAGAGCCACACTGGCCAACAAGTATATGAAGCAACCAATCACCAATCAGGAGACTTCTGATTTAATAATGTATCAACATTAAACATGAAGTTCAAAAACATTCAGATTTTCACAGTTGGATCAGTGCTTTTGAATGTCAGCCAATAGATAGAGTTTGAAGATTTAGGATGGAAACCGTTTATGTGATAACACTTTCACAATCTATTAAAGAAATAGTCCAACATTTTGGGAAATGAGCTCATTCGTGTTCTTGCAGAGAGTTGCATGGGAAGATTAATATCAATCTATGGTCTGCAGGAATACATTAAAGCTAGTGGGTTATCTTAGCATACAAACTGGAAACCTGGGTTAGCCTGGCTCTGGCCATTTAACACGCATCTCTTATTTATTTGTACAAAAAAAAAAAGAAATTGGTTGTCACTGCTCCCAGCCAACCAAAAAATAAAATAAAACTGCCATATAATCTGTGTATTACTACAACTTTACATTTCAGGATTTACCAAACAAGATATATTGTGCCAATAAGTAAGCTTAAGAGGTGCTTACAGACAGACAGGGTCAGACTAGCCGCTTCCACTCTTTATGCTAAGCTAACACAACCAACTTCACATTTAGCGTACAGAACTGTATCAATCCTCTCATCTAACTCTCAGCAAGAAAGTAAATGATAACATGCCAATAAGTTAAACTATTTCTTTAAGCTTTGTCGTTTAGGTAAAAACAAACAATCAACTTTCACAAGCTCTTAACAAAAAAGCAATTAGGGAAAACATATTGCACAATGTATGAAAAGAAAAAAAGGACGAGGGAAACAAAAATACATGTTAATTTTTTTCTGCTACTATTCGGTACAGTTCTATTGAATTAGAAGTTCAGTCGGGCGCGTTGTGTTTATACAGTGAATCTAAGAAAATCTAGCAATACTAAGGTGACGCTTCACAATGCAGGATCAGAGACCGGTTTCCTCATTCTGAATCTGCTTTGTGAACACCTAATGTGGTACATTGGTATATACACAAACACACATATGTATATATGACAACAATAATATGTGCACACATACAGATTCTCTACAGTCTCGAGGCACTCCCTATAGTTCGGTTAGGTGGTGTTAGTCGACAAAAATCTCAATATTTTCAATCCGTCTAACTATCAGAATCATCTATGTGATTAAAAATAACCATCCTCTGTAAATTCCTCGGAAGACGTCTTAAAAAGCGGCATGTTCATTCAAAAAAATAAGTTTCCCTCTTTTCTCTAGTGTTTGGTTTGGGAGTCAACCCCAGTCCCCCTGTTCAGAGACAAATCCCCAGGAGTCTGTGAGAGACAAAAGTCTGCGTCCCTGTTAGTGCTTCCATCCGCTCATCTTTGCTGTGACGGTTTCTCCCTCTTTGTCCTCCCGTCATCTGATGCTCTTTTACAGAGTCTGTCAAGATAAGGAGAAGTGCAGCGTGGGACCTCTCCTCCAAAATAATTGGGGAAAAAAGTAAAAAAAAAAAGAAACAAAAAAAAACAGGCTGTGACAAGTCTCCAGATGGGTCAAAGGTCATATTTTGTCATCGGTCATCTCCAGGAACTGGGCGTACACATCCCTGGCACACTCCCCTTTCTGGTTGAACAGGAACTTGTAGTAGCTGCCGTCAGCACAAATGGCTGCAGAGTGGAGGAAGAGAGAAAGGAGAGTGGAATCACTCAAGTCAGCAAACACAGGCCAGACACAGAAACAATGGTCTCATTTTATTGTTATGAAGCAGCACTTGCTGCACAGATGGATAACAGTTAAATAAGATCAGTCGTGTTTTTGGGTGGATATGAACAGTGTTGATGTTGGCACATAGGCTGTGTTGTTCACATTGATGGCTGTTTTCCACTGGTTGGAGAAACATTTGACTAGTCAGAGCTTAGTCTGCTGGGCTAAGAAGCTACTTATCTTTACCCACAAAAATGTTGACAAGCATGAGTGAGTTTACCACAGCTGTACCGGCTGTTGCAAGTCAAACATGTTTTTTTTGATCAGAGCGATAAACATTCAATTATCTGCTCCTTGAAACAGCTACCAGAGCTTTTGTGACGAGCGAAAAAAGACATTGTGAAGGACCCGTCACTCGCTACTGGCTGTTTAGGGCCCAAAAAAAAAAAAAAAAAAAAAAAAAAAAGAGTCAATATGTCAAATTGGCTAATAATGTCACTTCGTCTCCGTGTTTTCTCATCTGAATATGTTGATCTACTCGAAGGTTTGTTTGCAACCTGCAGGATTGCATTTCTTGCTCCATCTCGCTTCTTTTTAGGGATGTCACCGTGATCCCAGTTCTCACAGCTCTATGGTGAGAACAATATTATATTTACTGTTAGAACTGACAATATATTTCATGACCTGCATCGACCCTGTTTAAGTTGACCACCAAACGCCATGAGTCACTCTCTGACTGATCACTAAAAGTTGAGTTATGTTGTGCTACTCGCAGGACATAACTCTGCGTGGTGCAGAGGGCCATACTGCACAATTGCTGCTTTTAGGGTTCAAGATCAAGATTAAAACATAAAAAAATTTGCAACACCGGGGCCTCATTTGACCACAACTGGCATGAACAACCAGTTGTTCACAGGGACTTTCCGCACCGCGCTGACTGCAACAAGTGCTACACAGGTTTGAGAGTGTTGTATTCTGAAAAGCTGCGAACTCCAAATTGAACTCACCGATGACAGCATTGGGCTCCGTCCCAAAGGCGCACACACAGGGCGAGCCCGAGGGGACCTGGAACTTGGAGAAGCTCCACTTGGAGCTGAAGTATTTGGGAAGAAAGCTGGCTGACGCCAAACTGCAGAGAGAGAGAAGGACACACAATCAATCAGGACACAGGGTAACAAGACTAAGACTCATTATCATGAAGAAGACAGATCTGACTTAGATCACTTAATAGAAAAACTTGAGTTGACACTAACCTCGACTGTTTGTTCCTTTTTGGGTCCTCTGCAGCAAAGATGTGCACTGTGCCGTGGTCACTGGACACGCAGATGAGGGATGCGTCCTGGTTGAAATTAATGCTGAAAAAGAAAGGGCAGATGGACTTTCATGAGCTCCGTCATGTACCAATAACCCATTCAGAGCATACCAATTTGGTAAACAACAACAAAAAATGTCATGAATTTAATCATGCAGAGTAAGTAGCATTGCTACGGTGTATAACTTAACAATTCAAGGGGTCAATCGATTAAGGTTTAACTAGGGCACTGTTTTTGTTGTTAAGCAGAAGAGGTGGATGCAATTGCAAAGCTGTTAGGTAAAGATGTGAACAGTGTTACTGCACGATGCTCACCAATAAATGTTAGCTGCCTGAGAGCCTCGTCTTAGCTCCTGTATGAGCTGACCCGCGGATGTGTCGAAAATTCTAATGAGAGTCCCCTGTGGAAACACAACACGGATTAGTCATGAGGCAGAGACAATAGAAAAGAAAGTCACACCGACTGTAAAACTATTCCGTTCCCTCGCGGGCCTTGCTCACTTTCTCTGACGCAGTAGCTATTCTCGTGCCCTGCAGATTGAGAGCGATGCAGCACAGCGCCCCCTCGTGGGCGGGGATATCGACCGGGGGCTTCTCTGTGTTGGCCAGGTCCACTATCTGCACATGGCCAGAATGAGTCCCGGGGAATGCCAACAGGGAGTTGTTGCTGTTGGGACACAGCACGCACAGACCTGAGGAGAACAAGGGGAAGGGAGGGTGGTTATCTAATGGTATGGGTATCACTTTCGGGGAACTGGTATTGAAACTGGCCTCATAATCGTTTGATCAATGCCGGTTTTAAAGATGCTACATCATGCAGCGCGTACGTTTGCTGAACCGGCTAAAGAGTCTGCGTGGTTCAAGAGGGTAAGTGCGTGTATAGAGCAGAACAGTAGACTGACCTTTGGGGTTATAGCACGTCTCAAAGACATGCAGCTGATGGGGGTTGTGGGTAAAGGTGAAGACTTTAATCATCGAGTCCAGGACCACCACAATCCTGAAAACAAAGGAGAAACAACACACTGTGAGGCAGTTTGAGCCATATTGGTAAGAGTTTTGGATGCCTGCTGACACAGAAGATAAACACCAAGGAACCTCCCACCCACCTACTCATGCATTATTACACAACACTTTTTTTGCAACTGTCAAAAATTATGAAATAATTTTTTTTTACCTGTCACGCCGAAGCTTCACTGCTTTGACTTCTGTTGAGAACTCAATCTCAATAACTGTCTTCTTCTTCAGATCATCCCAGATCATCACTAGAGTAACAAAAGAAACATATATTACTAAAATATCCCTAAATTGGTACTGGGCATATTTAATTGATCAGTATCATACTGAACAAAGTATGATACTTACCAACTAAATCAGTAAGAGTGTATGACCTATAAATATGTGTCATTGTATCACATTGTGTCAGCACTTGCTGGAAGCGTAGAACAATAAATACTAATGATATAATTAAATTAATGAAGCCTGGACCTGGATAGGAAGCAGGAAATAGATGGATGGATTACCCAATGAAAGTTATTAATTTACTCAAAACCTCTAAACACAGAAACCGGTGTTTAGAGGTGCCGGTGTGGGTGTACAGAGCCTCGAAGTTCATTTAAGGCATTGCTAATTATCTGCTGCCCGCTATGAGCTTTAAAGCTACTGTAGCTAGCAGTAATGACAGTGTTTGCTACAGGTGTGATGGTGCATGAATCCTGCGGCACAATCTACTGTCCCAACAATCTCATATTAAGCCTGTAGGTGCGTGATGTCTCCTGCCAGCTAGTAATCACATACCATTTTTTTTTTTAACTAAACATCACTTCCCACTGGAGGAAAGAGACACTTTAGAACTTTACACGATCTGCAGATACCCTGGAACAAATGACCAGTATAGACACTACTGATGGTTGATTAAAAAAATAAAAAAACATTGCTAACTTCTGTAGACAAAACATACCTTTGTTGGTTGGGTACTTTGGCTTCTTTCCTCCTCCCACTAGTGCTAAATAGTTACACCTAAACAGCATCTCCACGTGACCGACCCCGCCCTCCAGGAACTCTGAAAATCAGCGTCATTGGTAGTGAACATTAATAACAACAAGCCATTACAGTAAGAAAAAAAAGCCAGCCCACTGTTGTTTATCACCACTGCTTACTCAACTCTGATGGCTATGCCCCCCACCCCCCCTACAAACAACAGACCGCAGTGACAAAAATAAAAATAAAAATCCTCTCCCTTCCTGCATGTACCAGCACACCATAACATCAGCAGGAAATAGAGCTGCTACAAGCTGTAAAGACTGACGCAAGAACTGGATAAGCACAGTAAAAAAAAGTCCATGGTCAGTTCAATGATTTGAGTTAGAACAGTAACCGTCCAGCAGGTCATGTGCTGATTCACATCTTCCTGTGTGTGTGTGTGTGGTGGGGGGGGGGGGGGGGGGGTTCCTCTTATATCCCGACATGTTTAAGAAGTTTCAATTCTGTCCCAATGCTTGGTTTCTGTGTGCAGCAGAATTATATTATAGCTCCGTCTGACATGGATCAGACAGCTTTTTGCTGAAGTTTGCTGCATCTTTGGGGGTTTTTTCTTGGAAAACCACTGAATACGTGGCAAGGTTAGCTTGACATAAACCCTGAACTCTACACTGCCTAATAGTTAAAAGTACATTTTAAATGAATTAAAACTAGTAACCCAAAATCTCAAGTGCCTGTCTGGCCTGCTGTTTTCTGTTAAGATCATGGTAACTATGGTTGGTAATGTCATATAGCTCCAGGTATCCAGCAAAAGTACCCACAATAAGAAAAAGAACGCGCAAAGTTTATCGACAGAAAATTATTCAGCAACTATTGTGATAAGTGATTCATCTTTTAAGCATTTTTTTATTGGTAAAAACTGAACCAATTGTTGAGGGCTACTTACAGTGTGTACTCATGAAACTGGAGTTTTATCCAGGTCATTTCTATTGATTTAGGCAATTCTGCCTGTCAGTTAAGAATTAAGTGAAACAACATCCTAAATTGCTTGCAATCAATGTAATCACAAAAGCATGTTTATGATTTACTAATATTGCTTGCCCCTGGTCATGAACCATCAGCCGCATTGTTTAACTAGTCTTCCATGTATGGAAGTGTGATCCCAGAAAATCTGCAGAGTCACACAATTCCATTTGTGTACCTTTTATAACAATAACAATGCTTTAAGCATCAATATGTTGCAACTTGGCAGACTGCTCAATTAACTTAAAAACGAGGGACCACCAGCGGAAAAAAAAAAAAATACTTTCAACCAATTTTTAACATTAATGTCCACAAAGCTTGTTACCTTGTTTCTCCTTCTCCTTGAGAGGATCTGTGTTGTACACACGGAAGCCGTTCTCCATTCCACAGGCAAAGCATCCTGGGGAGACATGCAGAGGTGACAGCTATCAGAAGTCTATCACAGACTAAAGATTCCATCGTTTAACACAGGGGTGGGCAATTATTTTTCCCAGGGGGCCAAATGAGCAACTGAAAATATTTTGGAGGGCCGGGCCAAAATGCCGAACTCAATTATGCATAATATACATTTTATTTCTATATAAAAAGCAGTAAATGGCATTGTTTTGACCGCTGGTAAGAGTGTATGTTATTATTTGGCAATTAAAAGGTGAGGTTAGCTTTCAAAAATATCATTTATTCAAATAGAATTTCCAAAATGATAAACAAAATGTGAAACATTTGACTCATTTTCAGTCACATTAATAACAAAGGGCATTTTGAGTTTCATATACTATTGAAACAAGGATTAAACTTTAACAGGTGTCATGAGAATAGCACTACAGCATTAAAGAGCAGCCTTCACAGATACACAGCTGACACACCCTTTGGAAATGATTGGCCTCTCATGGAATTCTTGTAAAACTGGCACACCGTATGTTGACATGTGACGTCAGGGATGTTGAGAGACCCTGCTAACGACCTTATGAGGTCCCTGGTCACATCAACGTGACAAACAACAGCGCTACGTTAGTTTGAAACCGACCAGGAATTAAATGTATTTTAAGTTAAACCAATTCAAGACGAATTCTTTAAATCTACGCCCTGTGGAAATGTGTGTGGGTGGGAGAAAATAAAATTGACTTGAAATTGTAAATAATATTTACTTCTGAAAACTGGCAATTTAAGAACATACTGTGACAGACATGATATTAGCTCAATAACGCGCTAATACCTGTCAAACTTAGCCTAGCATGCTTTCATCTAGCTAGCTAACGGTACCGTTAGCACCTAGCTAACGTAAGGAGCAGCAGCGCTGGTGTTAGTTTCACCTGTTTACACCAGTGACTGCCTATACACTGTTATCTGAGTACCCGAACTGTGACGCTAATGTCTAACTTGATAACCATTGTCATGTTGCTCCAATAGCATGTGGCTAACGTTTGGCTGAAACACAAAAGCTAACGTTAGCTTTAGCTAACGTAGTCGAGCAGCTAAAGCTAACGTTAGCTTAACATTTGGTGCTTCCAGGTACTGTTGCCGTTTCCTGGAGTGACTGCCACACAGCTGCATTATCGACTAGACTACTACAAGCATTAAAACATAAAGCTAATGTTGTATAAGGTTATTCATGCTCTGGGAAGACATCGGTTTAGCAACGTTAGCTTAGCATCAACGACGCTGCCAACTTCCATTTGGAAAAACACACAAACGACAGCGCCACCTCTTACCATTATCCTGGTTGAATCCAGCATAAAGGAGCCCATTCCCGTGAGGATTGGTCGGTAATAAATTCATTATTTGAACAGAACAACCGAAAGCCAAATAACGTGAATCCTACAGCTGATGGCCGAAGAGCTAACCGGCTAGTCTACCATTCCTCCTCCGGAGTGAGCAGCAGAGGGACGGACAGCACTGCGGCTGACTCCTGCCTGGAGAGGCTGTCAGCGGCCAGCCGAGGGAGTTAACGTGGTGCTATTTCAGCAGGTATTTCACGCTGAAATAACATCTTTATTAATGTGTTTAACAAATAGTGAAGGTAACTATATCAATGCTTTTAAGACAAGCAAGGATCAAATAAGGTTTTTTTTTATCAGCGAACTTCAGCCGTCGTTATCGATGATTCGTTCAACGTTTCCTGTGATAGTTTGGCGTCATGGTCAATACAGAGTTGGTCTGGTAAGTGAAACGCAACGGGTGCTGTACCGAGATGCATGAGAAGTTGGATTTGCCGGCGTTTTTTTTAAAAGAAAATGAGCTTTTGGTGCTTAGTGACGTGGCACATCAGTGTGAGTCACGCGAACATACTAACAAGTCAGTATTAGTATTCCAAATATTTATACGTCTCTTATAATGTAATGTATTTTATTAGACAGTGCGTCCATCAGTGCTATGCAGCCCCAGTGGCCTAATGGATAAGGCACTGGCCTCCTAAGCCAGGGATTGTGGGTTCGAGTCCCATCTGGGGTGAATATTTTTTGGCAATGTTTCAGTATATTGACGTACGTTTAATTTATTCATACATTGATTTAGCAAACTCTGTCCAGCACAATTAATGTATCCGGATTATGAAGGTATTGGCAGCATTTAACGAAATCAGTAGCAATCAATTGAATGTTTGGGCTGATAATACAGTATAGTTTGTGATAATTGATGATGATTGCTGTATATATATATATATATATATATATATATATATATATATATATATATATATATATATATATGTGTGTATATATGCAGGAGCGCAGTACTTATATACATTTATATATTTCTTCAAAATATACCGGGTTTTTTTTCTATTTTTAATCTTTCGAAACACCTTTTATCTTTAATTTATAAAAGGCGTTTCGAAATGTTAAGTTGAATGGATCGACTGTACTCTGATTTGTTGAAATAAAAAGTAATTTACATAGCTTGTCTTACATATTATACTAGTGTAGCATTTATGAAGTTTTGCAGTATTTATTGGGCTTTTTCAATGAAAACTGCATCAGAGCATTTCGACCTGTAGCAGGAAAAGCACAGGAGTTGCCGATAACATTAGCGATGGCTTTATACTACTGAAGTGTCCCAGTTAGCCATGGACAATACCAAGGCCATTCAACTGAAGGAGCTCAATGGAAAATGAGCAAATCACAATTTTATTATTTACACCTGTGCGTTTCTTACTGTGTTTACTCTGACTTGCATGTCAAAATGTGTTAAATAGGGGAAAAGGCCTAAGGCTGTAATAAGGAAGATTGCAGGAAGTTGCAGATCTTCCACTGTTCCAGATAATAGCCCAATAATTAAGGGCCATCTAGTGGTTGACAATTGTGGATGTTATTTAGTAACCAAAGTTTAAGCAACAACTTTCATACGCATTCATTAAAAATATATTGTATTGTATAAGATAATTAATAAACTACATGTGACTCCTGAAATACGTAGTAAATATGATGAATCGTTGTTCTGCAGCATGCCGGAAGTATGAAAAACAAATCGGAACATATTTTCATCTAATGTGGTCATGTCCATTGATCACAATATTTTGGTCCTCTGTTCTGGCAGAGATTGAGATGAATGAATTGGCTTTAAAATGGTAATGGATCCAAAACTGTGTATTTTTGTTTTGAGTTCCATATCCGGTCAAAAGGCAAAATTGCTAAATATGCTTTATACAGCACGCCTTTCAATCCTACATGTTTGGTTGGATGACCATCCACCTACGTTGTCAATGTGGTATGATAAATTATATCAATTCTTCCCTATGAAAGGTTAGCAAATGTATTACAAGGAAGCTTAGATGAGTGTGTAAACGAGTGGTCCCTCCTTAGTACGTATTTATATATGTATTGGAGTAGATTGTGCTTCGTTAGCTCAGTAAGCATTCTTTGTAATTGTAAGTTGCTCCACAATATGTAATATGTTTTATTTATTTCAGTTATTTATTGATTTTGTTTTTCTTTCTGTCTTTGTCAAGGATATACATCTTTATGCTGGATCAACATTCCTAAAAAATAAAATGTACATGAGGTAGAGCGCTTGTCCCGTAACCACAAGGTTGGTGGTTCAAACCCCTCTACCGGCAACATGCCGAGTGTCCTTGACCACCTAACCCCAAGTTGCTCCCCGGGCGCTTCATTGCAGCCCACTGCTCCTCCGGGATGGGTTAAATGCAGAGAAATAATTTCCCCATTGTGGGACTAATAAAGGATTGATTATTATTATTATTGTATGAGTACGTGTAGGATTACCTTATTTGTTATGCTTTGTTGTTAAAAAAAGAAAGAAAAAGTGGGAAAAAATATATATATATATATATTGTCATATTATTAAGACCAAATCCAATTATATTTCATGTTAAACAGTATCCATTTAGTTTTTAGCGTATACTGTAGAAATGTGTTTTGAATGCTCCATCCCTGCATCAAATCAAGCCTGAATTTCTGTCAGCTAGAAACACTGTGCAAGCAACTCAATGGCCTAAAATCATATGAATAACATCACCACTGAGCAAATCAAATGCCACTTGGAATCAAATGTTCAATTTATTCAAGAAAAGAAGTCAATTCCCAAAGGAATCAAAGATTATATCGTTTATACATACAAATCTTATGTAGAACTACAGCAAACATTTCTGTAAAAAATACAAAGTTACATTTTTTTTATAATGCACTATACAATTACACAGTTCCCAACAATACACGCTGTGACAGCAACGTGGCTGACATTTTAAGGAAAACGTCCTTCAATGGGAACACCTTCTTTTCTTTGTCAACATCCACTCGGCTGAAGTGTCCGTGAGCAAGGTCAAATCCTAAACAGTTCCTCAAAATCTGGCCTACATCTGATGCCGACCTCTGACCGGTCCGTCAAACAGGACATCCCTATGCGAAATAGTAACATTAACTACGCATGAACAAGTCTCCTGTGTCGTTTTAAACCATGCAAGCTGGAGAATCCCTTGCTGCAGATGGTACAAACATACGGTCTCTCTCCTGTGTGGGTGCGCATGTGCAAGGTCAGAAAGCAGGACTGGACGAAACCTTTTTCACAGATGTTGCACTTGAAAGGCCGCTCCCCCGTGTGGTACCTCCTGTGTATCTTTAATTCCGCAGCGGATCTGAAGGACTTGTCGCAGTCGTCGCACTTGAACGGCCTCTCGCCCGTGTGGATCAAAGTGTGCCTCACCAGAGCGTCCTTGCCGAAGAACCCCTTCCCGCAGAACTCGCACGGGAAACGTAGCCCCTTGTGGTGGAAGTTGTCGTGTTTCAGGAGGCACCGTCTGGACGTAAAGGTCTTCCCGCACTGGGCGCAGGTGAAGGTCGGCACGGGTTTCTCCGACACGGGCTCCCCGGTGTGGTGCACGCGCTCCACGTGCCGCGTCAGCGTTACGCCGTGCCGGAATTTCTTGCCGCATTCCCAGCAGAGGAACGGATACGCTTTGGTGTGTTTTTTCTGGTGCTCGACGAGGTCCGAGTACGAGCGGAACCTCTTGCTGCAGTGAGGGCACTGAAACGGTTGGTAGCCCGTGTGCTTCCACTCGTGTCGGATGAAACGTTTTAAACTGGCGAAGGTCGTCAGACAGTGGCTGCAGGTGAAAGGCTCGGTGGGATTGTGGACGTCGATGTAGTGCTTGTGAAGGGCCTTGAACACCGGGAAGTTCTCCTCACACCGGTTACACTGAAACGGCGTGTGCGATTCTTTGTGCATGGCCAACGCCTCGGGGTCGCGCACCAGCTTCATGCACACCTCGCAGTAGAGCGGGTTGTGCGTTTGCTTGTGGGACTCCAGCGTTGATTTGTACTTGAACGCCTTGTCGCATTCGTCGCACCTGAAACAGTGCTTCACGTCCTCCGGCTGCTCCGGGTCCACCTGCTGCTCGTTGTAGCAGATGTTTCTCATGTGGAACCTGAAAGTCTGTTTGCACTTGAACTCAACGCTGCAGTGGGGACAGTAGAACGGACCTTCTAGCATGCTTTTGTTGCCGTCGGGGCTCTTTTCTTCCATTTCTTTGGAAGACCCCTCTGCGGAGTTCTCACCGTCGGGGTCCTGGTCCATGTTGGGCTGCCCCTCATCGATTGCCTCGCCAGGAATCCCACTGGATGATTGCTCACCCTCGTCTGCTGCAGTCTCTTGTTCCTTTGCTTTCCTACCAGGCTTTGCTTTTGTCTGATTCGGACATTTGTGCTGCTGCAAGCAACGCAGGCTCTTGTAAAACCTTTTACACGAGGGGCAAGAAAAGGGCAGCTCCTCCGTGTGTCGATTCATGTGGCGCTCCAAGAACTTGGCCCGGGTCACCACCTTGCCGCACACTTTGCACGTTCTTTCATCCAAGTCGTTGCTTTGGGCTGAGCCCCGCGATCCAGCAGACTTTTTGGGGCTACTGTTGGCAGCATTACTGCCCTGCGTCTTTCCCGATTTCCTCCACTGCGACAGGTACCGCTTCATCTTGAGTCCACGGTTTTTTCGTACCGGTCTTTCCCAAGTGGCCTCGTAATCCGGGTCTTCCTGCTTGCCCTTCGCTCCGCCTTGCACTTTGAAGTCTTCGTCATCGGGCCGTTTCTTTTTCCTCCCGCGTCTGTTCGGCTTCTTCTCCGCGCCGTCGAGCACCGTCACCTGGCCGTCCTCCCCGATCATCAGCGTGCCCGACTGGTCGTAGTTATGGTCGTCCGCCATTTCGCTCTCGCTGGCCTCGGTGCCTTCGACAGGATCCGTGACCACCACCGTGTCCATTTCTGCTTTCACCCCGCTGTCCAGACCAAACCACTGGGTCTGAGCGCCCTCTCCGGAGTTCCCAGTTCCCTCCGCGTACACTTCTTTGTTCTCGGATTCCACTTCCATCTCCGTGCACACCGTATACATGAGTCCGCTCACTGTATCCGTTTCTGTTTGCTCATTGATCACGACTCTTTCCACAGGAGGGAGACACAGGGCCGACAAGATGCCACTGTCGACAATGTAAGATTCTGAAAAGGGGAGATTAAAGTCATTGAGTTTATTGTATTTGTCATTTTAACAGATCAGAAGAAGCAGTATGTACAGTATAATTTATACAAATTTTGCTACTGACTAATTAAGAAATAATTAGTTTGAGGTATGTTTCTCTGCAATAGTGTTTTGTTTCGGGAACAAAAAGCATTTTAGCGAGTATCTAGGATAAAACCCAAGAAGCTCACCAATGTCCTCTAACTGGCCGACGTCTTTCTGAGTGTCCAGCAAGGCTTTGAGCTCCTGAGGTTGAGCGAAAGTCTCCATGCATTCGTTCAGAACAGAGGAGGCGTCGCTGAGCAGAGATGCAATCTGGCAAAAACAAAATGAAAACAAATATGAGGCAACAGTACTGCAATTTCCAAATGTTAGGACAGATTCCTTCTTTTATACACATATGGAATATTTAAAAAAATAAATAAACACCAGATCTAATTTAACTGCCTCTCCGTGAGGCAAAACGCCCGTTTAGTGTTGGAATATCAAGCACAGAAATGGACAATACGCTGTGTGCGATATCCTATTTTTGAATTGATATTAAAGTCTACCTGTTGGAGGGTTTGGTTCGGAAGAAGCTTTTCAAGTCTGGACAGAAACAGCCACATCAGGGTCTGGATTGCTTTGTCATAGGTGGGGCCAAAGTCCCCTGGGAAAACATCCTGGAACACAGAGGAATTCATAAATGTCAAAAAATCCTGACTTTTCAAATACTGGACAAACGGGAGTACTTCATAAAACTTCAGCAAAAATTACCTGGAAGAAGTTTCTTCTTTCCTCAGGATCTCTCAGCAGATTTTGGATAAGGCCCATGAACTGTGAGTCAGATACGTCTTGTTCTGCATCTGTCTGCAAAGAAGAAAAATGGTTTGAAGTGGCAGAAAACACCACCACAATAAAAGCAAGCCCTTCAGGACTACAGATCATTACTGCCAGATCTCGAGAGACTAACTCTAGATATTCGATTACAGGTTTAGACTCACCTCCACATTCCACAGAGATCTGAGGTTCTGCATTCGGTCCAGATGTGGCTGAATAATATGGGGATCAGCAGTCTCCTCAGAGCGACACAGCTCCAGGATCAGCTACAATCAGAGGACAGCAGCAATATAATGAACAAGTGATTCTGATGGGGGGGGGGAAATGCAGTCCAGGTCCAAAATAACAACCATTTCTCAGATTGATGAACATGCCGGACTGACTGGAAACGTTTCGCGTGCAATATCAGAGTGCTTTAATTATATACAGTCCGGGTGCAATGTCATTCTAAAAAATAAGGTAAAAAAAAGTGGATCTGCAACAACCTCCCGATTGACATCTTGAGACACAGACTTGTTTCTGAAATACAGGGACCAGACTTCTAGCGTGTCATACAAGAAAGCAGAGGCTGCGAGACGCTTTGAGTGAGAGGCGACTGATACAGTCCCAACAAAGTCATTATAAGACAGAGGGAGAATAGGATTGTAAAGGTGTTTCTACTGTTTTAATTGAAAAGAAAAATGTGAGAATGTGAGAAGAGATTGTGTTTTGTTTGTGCAACAGATTAAATATACGGAATTGAACGATAATGAACGCCGTTTAATGACCCACAAAAATTAAGTGCGATCAATAAAAAACTTCCAGGTTCCAAAGTTCCGTCCGTTAATCCATCACATAAAAATAGCATTATTCAGCTTTAGTAAAACATGTACAGAAAACCACAAATGTTCTGCCTGGAGACCTAAGAACCACACCGATCTTATAGGCAATGTCAATGAAATCTTTTTAAAAAAACGCTCTTTACCCGTGCTCTGAGACCCAAAATGAGTTCAGCCCGCTGCCTCGTGGTGAGCAGTTGAGGAACCATCTCTGTGACCATGTGTACAAACTCCTCAAGCAGCCCATAATCCAACACAATTTTCTGCTCCACCGTCTGCCAGATGGCTGCGGAAACCAGCCGGATGGGTGGGATTAGGAGACGCAGCGCGGAGAGGGGAAGGGAGGGACCTGAAAAAGGGAGAACGTTTTATATCAAAAGTGTATATAGCACCACCGTCACGCTATATCAACACTTATTATGTATTTTGAGAATATACTACTATATACAAGATAGCATGACTTCCCCATGCTATTTCTGGACATATATGTTGCTGCTTATATGCTTCAAATGACAATTTTCAATGCTTCAATAGAGCACTGGCAAAAAAAACTCCCTTAATCTCCATTTTCTTGGGTAAAGTTTCAGAGAGGACACGTCAGAACCTTGGAAATAAAAGCTAAACTATCTACAACTGAAATACACCACGTCAGCAAAGGGAGACAATCAAGTTGTTGTTTAAGTGAATCAGCACCATTCCCAGCCTTCTGGGTTTTCTAAAAGGCCTCTCTGAAAGAACTGATGGTTAATGTTCACTCAGAGTTACTTAACAACACCAAAGGCACACACACACACACACACACACACACATGGTAGAACGAATCCAAATCCAGAAGTCACACCTTAACTGCATTTGCAAAAAAGGTTAGCTTCAATGTTCAGAAGCCTCATCAGTGTATCCAGAGTTTAGAGTAAGAGATCCGGACACACAGCTGTGAAGCTAGCAGCGAGCATCCTGGGCTCTTTATCGGCCCGTCTCATCCCTGGTCTGACGGAAACCCCGTGGTCTCGGGTAATGTGTAGGTTAAGATAAGGACTACCGTGTTCTGGGGGAAATCAACAAAACCAATGTGCCATCTCATGAAGCGGATGTGGCTACTTTCATTTCCGTGATTCTAACGTATGTTTACTTTATATAGCGGGACGTGATATACATCATAACCAGTGGCGCTCACACAGCGCAAATATATACTTACTATTACCCTGCCTGGTCATGTATTTGTGTAGGGTCTGTCGCAGTTCATCTGACACCAACAGAGACACTGAGGCTCAACGCTGAGTGTAGCTAGCGTTAGCTCCGTTAGCACATCTAACCTTATATTCCGGCGATAGCACAAAACTGCCACTTAATGTGCGTTACGTCATACGGTGAGCACCTGTGTGTCAGTCAGAAGTCAATTTAAAGGAGTCATTTACGGAGTTATCTAAAATAAAGCATGTTAAACCCTAACAAAGTTAGCAAAGCCATTCCCGCGCGCGGGCTGCGTTGCGGCCTAGCCAAACAAATATGTATGTAATATGTATGTAACATGTATGTGGCAGCTCACACTCACCAGAAATATCTCCGTCCATCCTGTGTGTTCACTGCAGTTACATTACAGTTGTAGAAAATAATGTCCGTAGCTCAACCGAGGCCAAACCAATTATTTTCACGGCAGTGATGTTCAGGAGACCGAAGTCACACAGGCGATCTTTGTGCGTCAACGAATGCCTTGCGCTCCGTCCGGAACAACAATCCGACGAGAAACAGCGGGGTTTGATGAGTTCCGCATGTTCCCTTTTGTTCCACCCTGTGTCATATAATAATAATAATACTATCTAATGTATCTGCTTTATTCACATAAAAAGGACATTTTAATTTACTCCAACACTTGCTAAGAGTTTCAATTCAATTCAGTTTATTTTGTATAGTCCAGAATCACAAATTACAAATTTGCCTCAGAGGGCTTTACAATCTGTACACATGCGACATCCTCTGTCCTTCCCTCACATCGGCACAGGAAAAACTCCCCTAAAAAACCCCTTTAACAGGGAGAAAAAAGGAGTTTGATATGAGTTTGATTTCATTACTTAATTTATTGATTGTTCATACATAAAGAGACGCGGTGTTTACATGTTCCAAGGCCTGATCACCCAATGCTTATCAGCTCTCACCAGGCCATGCACGACTTATCCAGATAAAATGACTAACATGACTAACACCAAGTGCAAATCATATTTAACAAAAACATTAAACAATCATTGTTATTTATATATATATATATAAATAACACGATGGCAATATTTTAGAAAAGTGAATGCAGACAGTTCCAGTTGAAGTACCCACTCCACCCTTGGACTTTTTATATTTGATTGGTATTTTCTTTTTATCTGGTATTGACACAGATTACCAGATAAAAACACTTTTATGCCCAAGTGAAAGGAAATTAAACAGGTAGAAATTAACTACAAAATACAGACTCAATTTTTGTCAAACAATACAAATTACAGTCAACATGATTGAATGTTGTTCAGATTTTTTATTTTTTCAGTTTCAAATATATATATATATATGGTTTGTCTCAAGTTTATTTGATAAGGCTTCTGGTTTGTCTAAATACAAACCAGTTTCAAAACTTAAATTGTTCGAACAATGAATTCTCTACTTGTGATTCGCTGCTGTTTAACGGAGCATTCCCACCATGCAGGGTCAATGCATTACAAATGTATGTACAAGCTTTTTGTGTCTTTGCATGCTGTAGCGCTTGGGGAAAGCCTTGCCACAGAAATGACAAACAAAAGGCTTCTCTCCCGAGTGTATTTTAGCGTGCGCGTTGAGATAACACAATTTTATAAAGCCCTTTCCACAGACATCACATTTATACGGTCTCTCCGTGGTGTGGTGTATAAGGACGTGTCTCTTCACTTCAGGAGCTGACCTGAAGCACTTGTCACACTCAGGCATGGTGCATTTGAAAGGCCTCTCTCCCGTATGAATTAATTTATGTCTCGCGATAGTTGACGCAGAGATCATCTTTCCACAGTCCGGGCACGGGTGACGGAACAACTCTCGCAAGTGTTTGGTCCTCTGGTGTTTCTTCAGGGCCCCTTTCTCCTTGAAGGACTTCTCGCACTCGGAGCAGGAATACTTCTTCTTGTTTCGAGACTCGCTGTGGATGAAATTCAAGTGCCGCAGCAGGTTGGAGCTCTGGGAGAACGTTTTGCCACACTCAGCGCACAGGTAGGGCCTCTCTTTGGTGTGGACCCTCTCATGGGAGGTGAGATCTGCGTCGCTTTTGAATCTTAAATGGCACAGGGAGCACTGGAACGGCAGGTGACCCGTGTGCTTCCACTCGTGCGCGATCAAAGTGCGCAGCTTGGATACAACTTTTGGACAATAGTTGCATTTAAACGGCCTCCTGATTTCGTGGATGTTCTCGCAGTGCTTGAGCAATGGCTTGAAGAGAGTGAAGGTATCCTCACAGCGGTTACACTGAAACAGGGTGTGAGAGGCCTTGTGCCTCGCCGACGTCGCCGCGTCCCGCAACACCTTCCTACACACCTCGCAGTAGAGCTCATTGTGGGTCCGTTTGTGCCTTTCCAGTGAAACTTTGTACCTGAATGCCTCGTCGCACTCGTCGCATTTGAAAAGATTCTTGGCTTCGTCCGACTTTACCGGATCCACCTGCTGCTGACAGTGCTCGAAACAGGTCCTGTTCAAGTGCAGCCTCAACGACGAGAAGAGCTTAAACCTGCTGTCGCACCGGGGGCAGGCGTAATCACCGGTGGGGAAGTGGGTTCTCATGTGGGTTCTCAGGCTTGTGCTCACGGGCTCACTGCAGATGAAACACTGGACTTTACGAGTCTTTTTGGGAGTGCCGGCTTTGATGTCGGAGTTACCCGGCTTTCTGCTGGGAGCTGATACCTTTTTAGGACCCGTGAAGGAAGGGTCCTCGTTTGAATCACCTTCAGCAGAACTACCGACAGAAAAGGGAGACTCATCACCTGAGTAGTTAGACCACGAATCAGCCATACTAAGATCACTACCTGCAGAGTTTTGGCAAAAGTCCTCATCAGAGTAGTAAGACCATGAGTCGTCACTGGAATCGTTGATGGGAGCCATATATGAGGAGGCGACTTTGCTGCTGCTGCTGCTCGACTCCTTGTTGTCAGAGATGTGTGAAAGAGCCCTATTGGAGGGTTTTGTTTTCCTGGAAGCCGATTTGTAAGCTTCACAAAGACCTCTTTTCTCTTCTAAAATAATATTTTTCATTCTTAGGCCTCTGTTGGGTCTTGCAGGGCGAGTCCGCAGCGGCAGCGTCATGTCCAGTCTTTTTAGCTGAACACGGCATTGTTTCAGAAGCCGAGGAGCCGTCTCTACTTGATGTCCAACGAATCCTGCATTTTTTTCATGTCTTGTAATATCTCCCAGATGCGCCCCTGTTCCATTTTCCCCATGAGTCATATTGGTCTCATCAACATTTATCCCACTCGTCCGATCTTCTGCAGTTGTGTCATGAGACAATGTTAAAGATCCCTTCTCTGAATCAGATGTACACGATAGCATATCATCCAAGATGTTGGCTTGTGGTTTGTCCGTCTCAGTTCTTTCTTCAATGGCGAGTTTGAGAGCTGAAATAATGCAGGTGCCATCTAAGGAACCATCTGAAAAGAGAAAAAAATGAATATGAATGCCTGAATATGTCACATTTGACTCTGAAAAGCTGTGATTGGCATTTTGTTCACTATTCCTTGAGATCCAATAGATGATTAATCGCAAAATTTAATCGGCAGATTAATTGATAACGAAATGAATCAAGCTGCTAATACAAGTCGAGGGGTGATGTTCTTTCTTGGTGAGGAAAAGACAAAATTAGAATGACAAATAAAGCCAAGAGTTATTAGAAATGAATTAGTAACTGTAGAGGCTTGCCATTGTGATCCAGTTGGCTGAGGTCTTTTTGATACTGCAGCAGAGTTTTGAGCTCCTCATGTCGAGACACAGAGTCCATACATTCCTCAAGAACCGACGACACCTCACCAAACATGGAGGAAACCTGAAGAAAATGAAAAGGAAAGGAAGAAAAAAGGCGTTAAAAAAACAAGCAAACAAACAAAAACAAAATTTCAAGAGCCATCAAATGTTTCCAACACAAGATCATGATGATGTACCTGTTGGAACGTTTGAAGAGGTAGAAACTGTTCCAGTCTGGACAGAAACAACCACATCAGGGTGTGAAGTGCATCGTCATATGTGGGACCAAACTCTTCAGGGAAAACTTTCTGAAAGACATGACGTGTTATATTTAAGAAAACACTTGAAAACTACAATGACAGAGAAAAGACAAAGACACAAGATACAAGAGAAGTCAACGTAGAGACACACAGTATACATTCATTCACTATACATAAAGAGGTTCAATAGATATACAGTGTTGTCATGCATTAACAATAATGCACACTCAGATCAAGGCCCGCTCCAACAATTCTGTTGGTTTCAAATAGAGTGAATCTGGAGGGCATGACAGCTCCTACTTTTTTTTAATAAACAGAACATATTCAAGGTGTAACAGAAACACCGACCTGAAAGAAGTGTTCCCTTTCGTCACCATTTTTCAGCAAGTTCTTCACAAGATCCACAAATTTGAGGTGTGGCGTTTTCATATTTGCAGCACCGGCCTGCATAAAATGACATTGGCATTAAAAAAAGGGAATGAGCCGATAACATTGTCAGTGTGTGGCTATTTGAAACATTTCTTTAAACTCACCTCCATCACCCATGCGTCGATGAGCGTTTGCATTCTGTCAAGATGTGGCTGAACGAGCCCAAAGTCGGCAGTAGCTTCGAACTGACATAACTCCAGGATCAGCTAAACCCACAAAGCAACAGTGTGTAAACAACCACAGTGACAGAAAACACTTCCTCCAAACTTCCTTTTTGAAAAGCTTAATTTAGCAGTTTGATGCAACAGCATTCACATTCTGGTAATTACAGTCGCTATGTATAGAATTTTAAAGTGTTCTCAAAATTCCCCAATTGTAGTTCCAAAAAAGACACTGTGATACGAACAAACCCTAATTCACAGCAGTTACTATAGTAATAATTATGAATGGTTAATAAGTGACTCCTGCTCCTCCTCACCCGTGCTCTGAGGCCCAGGATAAGTTGGCCCCTCTGGCATGGGGTGAGTAGCTCTGGAACAATGTCCGTAACCATGGAAACAAACTCCTCGAGCATCCCATAATCGGCCACGACTTTCTGTTGGACGGTCTGCCAGATTGCTGCCGAGACCAGTCGGATTGGTGGGACCAGGAGTCGCAGGGCGCAGAGGGGAAGGGGGGTACCTGAATGTAAACAACAGTGGGTTATCTCAACACAAGGGACGTCTTGATGTACTATTACTTCATCTTACCTTTTACCCTTTACCTTTTTGTTTTGGGTTTTACTTTAGCTCAAAAATGTTATGGACACCGGATCAGCTGCAGCATTAATGGACACACAATCAGCCCAAAGGACACCAGATGCCCACAGTGTGTTCATTTTGAATTCTGGGGGTAACTTACTTCAAGACTGCTAGAATTAGGAGGGTATATGGTCTTTCCATAAAATCTGCGACTGCCAATCGGCTTGCTCTTCCCTCATTACGAAGTCACGACAGTTTGCTGTCCTGTCTCTACAATGGTGGGACAAACACCCAAACTCTACAGATCTACAGGTTCTGTTCCAGCAGGAAGAAAACCTCATTCAAAATCCTATTGACATTTGTAACAATGCTTAAAAAACAAAAATCATTTATAACTGCCACTTTTTCAGTAATATGTTCAACCGTCACTTTATCTTTAAAGTTGAAGCACTGAAAGAAGTTGTTCTTTCAGTGCTTCAACTTTAAAGATAATAGCATTCCCTTTCATGTTTTTAGCTTGAGCTATTATTCTTACAGCAACAGTTCAAAAGCTAAACGTACATTTCCTTTGCTGTAATCATTTTAAATAATATGGTTTGAGACTTCCTCAAAACCTTTTATGTAACAGGAATAATAAGGACTTCATGGTCTGCTCAGGTGGACAACACTCCACTGTATATTTACATAAATAAAATAGTGCTTCGCAGATATATCAATGATCTGAATCTCGTATATCTTTCCTTCACGGCTTCCGTTAGCTAGAAGGAATTACTTCATATGGATATCTGCTCGTCAACGCAGTTAACTTTAAGTCATTCCATTAGTTAGGTTAGCTAACTTAAGCTTACATTAGCTATAAGTTAGCTAAACTTCAGTGTTTCCAACGGTAGTACATTACATGGTGAATAGTTCCTCACAATTACCCTTTGGGATATTATCTCCCATCCCGTTTATCCAACGCACTCGGATATGGGGTGTTCTGTTTGATAGAAAATGTTACATTTACTGGAGAAGTCCTCTTCCTTTCCCTCTCACTCTGGTCGAGGAAGCTGTAACACAGATATTGTCCGACGGAGATTTGGCTCCGGGTTGCCAGATGTCGACGGTTCCGACATCAAGTCACGTAAACCGGACAGTCCACGAGTAGGACGAGAGGGAGGAGGTGGTGTCGATGAAAAAGGGAGACAGGATACAGCTAGAGAAAATGATATGGAAGATGAGGATGGAGGACAAAATGACAATATGTCACATTTATATCATAAATAATCTGAGATATGCATTGCGAAGTGACAGCTAATCATTTTTTCGTGCTGCCAAATTATGTAGATACGTAAGGATTATTATGATTTTTTTTCTTTTACTGAATTAAAGCTAGGGTGGGTAATTTCTTTACTGTAATATTTGGCAAAACTGTCCTAATAGCCAGTCAGCTATATGTAGGTGAAGTGCTCTGAGAATATCTGCTCATAACTTTGCTCTCCCCTGCCTCTGTGGGCCGCACCCAAAAATTGCCACCGCTCATGTACACTTTGACCAATCAGAGCGAGGCTCCGATTCTCCGTTCTTATTGGCTGTGGGACTGTTCACCTTTTGGTGCGTCCCTTGTTTCGTCTTCCTATCAATGTAACTGAATTCAATGAACGAAACTGACGTTCGGTGGGAAACTCGTGGCACCAGAGAGCACGCGACGGAATCTCAACGGCTGTTTTCGCCCACCCTAGCTTTAAAGAATCTTAGAAACTCACTTTTTCAGAGGAATTTCATCTTGAACTGCATATCGCTTGCCTCCATACGGCTCTCAACATGGCCACACCTGAGCTCGAAGCTAACCGTGCTAACAGTGTGAATGGTACAAACTACAGTAAACATTCTAACAGAGCTGGCAGCTTTACTTGAGGGTGAAGGGTTGTTGTTGTTGTTGTTGTTGTTGTTGTTGTTATGCTCCCACAACTACGCCTTCGTGTATTCTAGAATAGGTAAACTGACTGTGTGAACGAGATAAATGCTCGATAAATCACAACTTTGTGTTTTTCTAAAATATACACATATTTAAAAGTTTATAAATGAGACCAAATAAACACATTTAGACAGGCTTTACATGCAAACTCAATCTTTTCATTTCCTTTCATCAGTTAAACGAACAGAATATTAGACTCATTATAAGTAGGTCTACAATTATCAAAACAATAGGAACACTCAAGCTCCCTTCTGTGGCTCAAAGTTGAAAGAGCTTATTTCCAACCCTAATAACATCAGTGACTGATTTACATATATATATACAGCGGGTAAAATAAGTATTGAACACGTCACCATTTTTCTCAGTAAATATATTTCTAAAGGTGCTATTGACAATGACATTTTCACCAGATGTCGGTAACAACTCGAGTAATCCACACATACAAAGAAAACCAAACAAATAAGTTCAGAAATGAAGTTTTGTGTAATAAAATGGAATGACACAGGGAAAAAGTATTGAACACATCAAGAAAGGGAGGTGCAAAAAGGCATGGAAAGCCAAGACACCAGCTGAGATCTATCAGTAATTAGAAAGCAATCTAATTACTGATAGGTGTCTCATTACCAAGGTGTCACACAAGAAACCTCTCATGATGGGTAAAAGCAAAGAGCTCTCTCAAGACCTTCACAACCTTATTGTTGCAAAACATACTGATGGCATTGGTTACAGAAGGATTTCTAAACTTCTGAATGTTCCAGTGAGCACTGTTGGGGCCATAATCCGGAAGTAGAAAGAACATCATTTCACCATAAACCGGCCACGACCAGGTGCTCCTCGCAAGATTTCTGACAAGAGGAGTGAAAAGAATCATCAGAACAGTTGTCCGAGAGCCAAGGACCACTTGTGGAGAGCTTCAGAAAGACCTGAACTTAGCAGGTACAATTGTTTCAAAGAAAACAATAAGTAATGCACTCAACCGCCGTGGCCTGTATGCTTGGTGCTTAAACACAGTCAAAATGATGGACAAGGTTTATTTTTTCTCATGTTGAATTTTTAATGTGAAGATGTCTGCCATATTATCTGCCCAAAGAATTGTTTTTGTTGCTGTTGTTTACTTTCCTTATGATGCAAATCCCCAAAAATGCAGTACAGGAATGTAGTAGTCTTTTTTGTTCGTTGTGCATCCCTGTGTTGCATAATGACAATAATGATCCTTGAATCTCTTTCTTTTTTTTTTTTTTTTTTTTAATTCTTCATCAACAGTCCGGCAATGTTACAGGCTGCAATGCTAAATCAGTGGAGTGCTCTTTTAACATCATTGTAACCAAAGCGATGACACAAATGTTTCCCATAAAGTCTTTATTTGTGGTGGCAACATCATGCAAAAGCTTTGGTAAGAAATTAAAAGGAAACTTGGAATGATGGGTGAAAACTAAAATAGAAGCAGATATGTCTCGAGAACTATTTCAGTGTGACAGCGTTCGTGGGGTTGTGCTCATCTCTGACAGGGAGATCTCATTCTACTGTTAAAATAACGCACAACTACGGACTCTGTTGATTGGAAACCGGAAAGAAGATAAAAACATAAATACATCTGCACCTAAAAGAAAAATTAAAGGCTTTTCTGTTGTGATACTTCACATACAACACATTACCAGTGAATACACCCTCTCTCAGACATTTACAGGAGACATCTGAAATGAATGGGTGGGGCAAAGATGTATACTTACAGGTAATATATAGTGCCCTCAATGGGTAAAAAATTGGATCTTGAAATGAAAAAAAAGCAGCAATTTACAATGATGCGTGTCCTTTGCAACCCTTTACTTTCAATCACACAAAAGCAACTCATACCGGTCAATTTTGAATTCTTTAGAACAAAAAATTCTGGAAAAGAGAATGTTAAATTTTGGCATCTACATTGAATTTCTACTCTACCAAATGCACAGGAAACTAAAATAGACAGTCATTATACATGGAAATGCATAGTGGTCAAAAATAGAAGAGCAAAACATGAATAGTTTGACCACCAAAGTTATGAGGATCCAACAAATTCCTCCCCAAATTGATTCAGGAAAAAAACAATGCACATTTATTTCGATTGCAAATACTATTACAAACGCTCGAGTCAATAATATCCCACCACAAGAAGTCCGCTTCAATATCATACAATGCCAAATCAAAGGCAATTTTACATCTTCAGCTCTTATTCACCAATGTGTCAAATCTTCAGAGTACACATTTTTCGGTAGAAAACTCGTATTTTTTTTTTTTTTTTTCTTCCTTTATACAGAGTATTAAAAAAAAAGTTAAGGCAAGATGCATTAAACAGAAATCCGAAAGGCCACGGAGCAGCCTCTGCAGGTCTTCTGATCCCGCTGATTCTGGATCAGAAGGTGGTGCAGCCAGCGGCTCCCGTTCACTCTCTGTCTCAGGCATCTTACACTGACGGGAGGGGAAGAGGAGGAAGCAGTGGTGGAGGGTGGGGTGGGGGGGGGTCAGAGGCGTCCACTACCTCTCCTCCTCCCCTCCGATCCCCCTTTATGAGTCTCCCAAAACTATCCTCTTTGGCACTTAAGCCGGCAGACTCAGCTTCTTTCCTTTCAGCACTGAAACAAGACAGGAAGGCTTTATGTTAGACACAGACAACATGACCGATTGACAGCATTCATAATAGCAACAAAACAGATTGATCGACATTACTCAATGTTTCATTCCAGTATCGGCATATTTTCTCACTGCATGCAGAAACTTATGGCCGAGACAGATTCCCAACCTCTAGAACTAGCGACCCTTTATAGCGAGACAACACTGTCTATGATTAAATTACCTAAAGAATGTTCTTTCTTACTCACACCATTTCATTCAGTATTTAATATTATGATAATACGAATTTCAATGTTATGGTGCATACTGGACTGTCTGACAGGTCTGGGGCTATATTAAAAAGGGACAGTGTGTGAAATGTAGTAGCCTCTAGTGGTGAGGTGCTTTGTCTCAGCCAGCAGTGAAGTTTACAACAACAAACTTAGATAAAAAGGCATCATAAAGACAGCTTTTGTTTTAGCTTGTTTTAAATTTTTCGTGTTGAGCTTGTGTAAACATAGCAGAGGTGGACGGGATCCTCTGGACGGAGCTGATTGAATTAGCTTTCGTTGACATGATAATGCTGGTTGAACAGACGTGTTGTTGCTTTCTCTGCCTCTGCTCTGTATGCTGACTTAGTTCCGTGTGTGTAGTGTGTGTGCTTTTGTCTTTGTGTGTGTGTAGTTGGAGGACCTAAGAGCTGTGTGCTTCAGCATGATAATAAATTACAATATTATAAAGTAGTCATAATAAGCACCAGTAGCGCTGGGGCCTATCAATACTCTGTTCTTTAATAATTTAGAACTGGTGCCTGCTTAATACCGAACATAAAGGTTATGCGTAAAAACATGAAAGGCTCTTGTTATAGCCGGTTATAGTTTGTCCGTTCTCGGCTGCTATAGAAAAAGTGCAAGGTGGAAGACTGTTCCCTATGTAGATATAAATGGCTATTTTGAGCTAACGAAAACATGATTCCTAGTTTAAAGGTGATTATACACCTATGACAACACTGTTATGTTTCTTTTCCATTTCTGCCACTCAATCCCCCTAAATATGATACACTGTTCCTTTAAAATATAAAGTTTGACATTTAACTATTAGCATTTCCTGTCTTCTACATTTAAAAAGAAGAAACGGCTTTCAGTTAATTTACGGTTAAGTACCAATCTTTTGAATGCTCAACGCAGCTCTGATTTTAAATCAGTATTGCTTGATACCTGACCATCTACCAGAGCAAATGAAAACAAAAACGCAGCCGCATTCACCTTTTGTTACATACAAATAGAAGAAATCGCAGTACAGGATGGTCTGTACCACCCCAGCAACGATGGCGATCATGTCAAAGAATCCCTCGAAGTAGAACCTCCATATCCAGTTGATGAGGTAGAGGGCTCTGTAGAGTCCCAGGAAGAACAGGTAGTGGGTGGTGATGGTCTCGGCCTCGCCGGTCTTGCTGATCATGAACAGCTGTGGCAGGATGGCCACCGACTCCAAGTAGATGGAGAATGTCCACAGAATCTGGGCCAAACAGAGGGGGAGACGGAGTGTTGGTGGGGAAAATAATGGGCGGTATATGTCTGGGTGGTATATGTCACCAATATGTGCTGACTGAATTCAAATACATTTGCATACTTGTCCTAGAGACTTTGCACCATCTTTAACTGAACAACATTGTTGTGTGTGTGTGGATAATTTCATAGCTGTAAACATAAACACTCCAAGTGTGTCCTTTCCTTCTGCTGTGTAAGTGAATGGCATTGGATGACAAGACGTAATATGGACCTAAGCCGTTGCCTAGCAATGCAACTCCTTTGAATCGGTCTATACATTTATATTTGAATGCCATTTTCCTAAATTCTAAAGAGAGAGAGAGAGAGAGAGAGAGAGAGAGAGAGAGAGAGAGAGAGAGAGAGAGAGAGAGACAAACAGATAGAACAAAACACATGTGGGCAAGCAAGACAATAAAGGTTGGGATGGTGTAAAAAAATTAATTCAGACAGGTGATATTTAAACCCAACATTGGACTAGACCGACCAAACCGGTTTAACAAACTTTGCCACTAGGTGTCATGCTTGACTTAGCCGTCGCACCCAAGTGGGACATGAGACAAAGAGAGAGCCCATGAATGAGAGTGTAGTTGCCTTCAGGGCTTTCTGCAAGACAGAGTGTTTACATGTTGCCTCATCTACATTTTTTGGCTCACCTCATTCATTGGCTTCAAATCAGTAATGTTATCATATTTGCAAAGTTTTAGTTTTCTTTGAGACTAACTATGCCATTACTCGACTAGTCACTCCAAAAAAATTAAACTTTCTAGTAAACAAACACACAGGCGGGTCCTCCAACCTCTACAGAAATTCAATATGCTTCATGTCGCAGGCCTCGGCTCTGCGAGTAACTTACGCACGGCATGGTCAGACACTAGTGGCTCCGTTGGTGCGTTTATAAACAAAAATAATATTATATTAACCCTTGTGTTGTCTTAACTTTCTGTATACACCACTTGTCCTAAGGGTAAAAAATGACCCGCCTTCACTAAACCCCTAAAATAAAGCAGCTTGATTGCATTTTAAACCCCAAATCTATTTTGCATGAAGAAACAACCTGTCATTCATTCCTATGCTGTTAAACATAGTGGCGGGTCATTTTTGACCCCTAAGACAACACAAGGGTTAAGCACGTTGTCATGTTGCCTATATTACTAGAATTGATTTTAATGTTGGTCTCTGTTCATTGAATCAGGTTGCCGTAGGAAAAGGGGAGAAATTAAAAGGAGAAATAATAAAGCAATTTGGCTGATTTTCAACTTGATGCTCTGTGTGTGCTTATTCTATTCCTATCAAACCCAGTTTAGTGACCATATGAAGAGCCGGTAATGCATTACAAGCTGGATTGAGCCACTGCTTTGCATAAAGTCAAACCAGTTTAAGCTCGTAAATAAAACCAGCAAAACCTGAATTGGACCAAATTCAAGTACATTTAACGTCAACTCTATTTGTGTCTGCTTACAGTGACAACCAGAGCAACAGCTGTCAGGTGTAAATGGAGGTTACGTGCACATTCAGAAGGGTTCCGCTGTATGATGGTATGGGGGTATCAGTGTGTCTGTGCAGTACTGCTGACCTCCAGGGGAGAGAAGTCGTGGTTAACCAGGAAAGCCAAGCCACCAACAGGAACGACCAGGAACTCCACTCTGAACGTGTCGTGGTTCCCGTCATAAGTCGCCTTGAACTTCAGATAGATCAGGTACACCGTGGCGTACGCGCATCCAATGTAGATGACCTGAAAGACACAGAAAAATGACAAACAGATATTTACTTCACCAAGTACATAATGACCCGTCATGCATTCAATTGAGGAGCAACGTCACACAAGTCTTTTGCATCTTTCACAGCCATCCTTTAGCAAACACGGGTGTGTTGGCTTGGTGTACTACTTAAGCTATAACCAAGCGTGTATAGCTTCAGGATATGAGAGTGAGGAGCAACGTGCGAGCGCCTCACCTTCATGGTGGTGTTGTAGAGAGAGATAAAGGAGGTGAGCAAGTCCAGGTAGCGAGTGGTGAACACCAAGGCGAACAGGACTTGACTCTTTCCAGAAATACCTGTGAGGAGACAGCAGTGGGCATTCAAACATCTTTACATCTAAGAAATGGGTTTATTACAAAAAAATCCCATACACAGATTCAATTCAGCTCCTGCATTTGACCCACCATAAGCATTAGGAGCAGTGGGCTGATCTAAAGCACGTGGGGAGCAACTTGGAGTTCAGCGTCTCACTCGAAGACACTTAAACCTACAGTCAGGAAGGAACCAGGGGATCGGACTACCAAATTTGTGGTTAAAAAGGACAACCCGCTCTACCAACTGAGCCACAGCCACCCCATTTATACCTAACTTCTTGGTATTTAAACGGATACCTCACAAAATGAATTCTTATCCAGAGGGCAATCCGTCCAGACAGTTTTGATGTGACTTGCTTGTGTTTTAAGGTAGCAGATGGAGCTCACCCTGGTACAACACACTACATTACATTTGGTCTGTTGTGCTTTAAATAGAAGTCATGGCATTTTAAAAGGAAACAGCCACAAACCTCACACACTGCCTCGCAAGTGACAACATGCTTCCTTCAACTGTCAGACTAGGATGGATTGGGGGGGGGGGGCATGATCAGTGATCACTGCACTGTTAGAAACAAAACATAGTCTACTTATAATAGATCAGATCACGGAGGCTTGAACAAGATTGACTTGCACGTGCAGAGCTATCTAGTATAATCTCAAGCAAACAGCAGCAATGACATAACTCAGGTGGGTGACTGTCTTGCAGAGATACGACCCTAACCTTTGACCACCGGACGAGCAGGAAAAATGCAGCACAGTCTCATTGATAACGCAGCTAACCAACCTCTTGCAAAGCCTGCTGGGCAAAATCCAAAAGAGTGTGTTCAGTCACTGACTTTGCATCTCCAGCTGACAACCTGTGAGCACTCTGTGCTGCCACGTCAGATAGGTCACGACGGGCCAACACAACGTATGGGAAGAGCACGGGGCGACGTGAAACTAGCACAATAATCCCCCCCCACCGACAATTGAAAGGAAGAGGCCCCACATGCCAAACTAACAACTGATGTGGCCCTCTGGTCCCCCTTGTCCCCACCTGACGTGTACCGCGGGGCCCGCTGCGCTGCCACGGCTAACGTTAGCTAGCAAGACAGCTAGCTAGACTTTACAGGTGGCTCTGTGTTTTTTCCTCTCCGACATGAACATAAAGTTTCACGTCCCACCCAAGTAAGCCATGTTCGTGACAGTGGCAGTGAGGGTCAGACATGATGGCTAGCTAACGTCAGTGTTACTAGCCGGCTGGCTAACGATAGCCGAGCTGGCTAATGAGCTCCAACCAGCGTCACACAACAAGTTTCACAGCAGAGACATGAAACGACAAGAAGCCTTCTGTGCAAACCGGGAGCTCGGGCAAGCTGCAAAGGTGTACGACCAACTTACTTACCGGCACAAGACCTGGTTTTCCATATTTTTAGCAGCAGGATGATGATGGCTGCTAGGTGGGAGAGATCGCCGGTTAGCCTGAAAATGTTCATGTTTGTGGGAGCTCCAGCTGAGGTGACCCGACTTCAGACTCTATGAAGAGCTCAGTTGGTCTTCGGCAACGATTAATCAATGATCTGACAGTGTTGAATGACACCGTGACACTAAAATAGACTGTTTCTGGCTTCAGAAGATGGGGAAAATGGCGAGCAAAGCGCGACGTGGCTTGGGTACGTGGCCAAGACGACGGGACCCAATGCAAGACGACGCGTCCGGACGCTCAGCCAATCAGAAGAGAGGGATGCACAATGTGCATATATTATGCTATGTGAATGCTGCCTCCAAGTTCGGTGGAAAATACAGTAAATACGAGTTTCCTCGTTCAGCTCTACGCTTCACTATACAAGGAAATGCACCAGTAGATTGATATCTTAGCTATGTGGGTAAACTACTTGACTGTAAATAAAACGGACAATTGTACAGTCTCAAAGATAATCTAAACCAATTACAAATCACATTCATTGAGTGGCATTGACATAAAAGAGGTGACAAATGTAGAAATTAATGTATATTTTTTTTTATTTGGGGACCCATATGATACTCTTTCAATACAAATGTTGCATTAATTGTGGGACGTTTTTTAATAGTGCATTTGTGCAAGATTGATTTAAAGCAAGACCATGTAACTATTAAAAGACTGAATAATATATTTTCTTACAACAAAAAAATGGAATTCAAAAGTAAAAAAATGTTGGTAAACTATAACTATATTGCTGTTTGACATTTCTTCTACTACAGCTTCAATATTTTATAGCTTTGAAAATGCACTAATCAGCATTTGTCATTTAAACAATGGGTCAAATGACATGTCATTTAAAAGGGGTTGCTTTTAGCGTTTGTAGTGTAGTGTAATTAACAAGTCTTTTGCATAACATTTATGCTCAAGATTCCATTTTAATAAGCAAGGACGGGTTCAATAATAGCCCCTTCCCGTAGCGAGCGCATATTCCAAGTTGGTCCCAGCAGCACCGACAAACTCCAGCACCGACAAACTCCAGCACCGACAAAAGTTAAGAAATAACTGTAAAAACATTTTAATTATAGTAAACTACTGCTTGGTTGCCATTATTTTACTGATATTTACTTCAGTGTTCTACACAGTACATCAGCTGACCCACCAGCAATATACAGTATTTTTACGGTGATGCTTTCACACGTTAATGTTGCTTCTGTATATGTATTTAGGTAATTGTTTCATCAAAATACTGTACGTTTTAACTTGTTGCACTGTCCCCTAGTGGTGAAGAAATCAATTAATGCAGCTTTAAACACAATGCTAACCTATAATTTACATAGGCTCGCTTTAAAAAGGCCTCATATTATTTTTGTCATCACTAATAGCAGTAAAAGTTATAAAAATAAGAATTAAAAAAATGCATTGCAATACAAGAAGTTCAATTCCCAATGGTTAAATCAAGTACACCGATTCCTTTCATTACAAAGTGAAATATAAGTACAGGATTGTTCTCATTCCAGAATGATGAAATAATAACAGTAACCCTTTGCATGGATAACAGAACACCTACAGCATAGTGACAAGTCTTAGAGGATTGGATCCTCAGTGGCATTTAAATACAGGCAATCTGCCAATCAGTTGTTTTTTTGCTTTAAAAGTAGAAGTATCACTGTCACACAAGATAGCTGGTAAATGTAGGAACTACAGTACCTGAGCTTCACAGCTGCCTCACCGTTGTAAAGAAATAGCGTCAGAAATACTGTGTTTTATGAATGACGCATATGAAAATTGCACTAAAATCCTTCCAGGAGTGACCTGACAGTACACAGATAAGGTTGGCGGGATCTCCGATAGTTCAACGTTGCATTTGGTATTCAAGCAGACTCTGAACTTTCCTCTGAGGCCTTGAGAACAAAAACTGCATCATCAAGAACGTAGTAGTCGTTATACATGTCCCCCTCGCAGAGGTACGGCAATCGGGTCACGGCTTCCACCTCAAACCCCGCCCTCCGGAAAACCTCATTGGACAAGTTGGTTACTTGCTCCTCCCATGTTTTTCCTTTTATTTTAACGTGTTCTTTAGGACGCTGCCATCTTCCTCCTGAGAACAAAAATAGATCAATAGTTCATAGTGTTTACGAAAAAAATCATATGCGCATGAGACAAGTTGTGCTGATTCCCCACTGACCGACTTCCACATAAGGCTGGAAGGGAAGCACCGCAGCCAGGATGAGTCTCCCCGTGTTGGGAACCAGCGACAGCCTGATGTCCCGCAGGAGATGCAGAGGATCGTCGCAGCGGTCCAGCAGGTTCAGACAGCTGATCACATCATACTGGAAACCAGTCTGATGCCACTCATCGATATCCAGCACTCTAAGCACGACAGAAAAAAAAAAAAAAAAAAAAAAAAAAAAAAAGGTTTTAGCAATCAAAAATGCTGTTTTTCTTTTTCTAATTCCAATTGCTTTTATTGTGGTGTGTTTATGATCAGAGGCAAAGACACTGGAAATGAAAACTTAATTCTTGTTGCACAGAAGTTTCAAGTTAGAGGGCGTAATGCGTTGTGACCCTCATTGGCTTGTCGCTTGGAATATGGTTTAATTGACAGCCGCTTAAAAGGTGTTAAATTTGATATTCAGAGTATTTATATGAACCCTTTAATTTGTGCAATATCTCCTACAATCTTTTAATTACTGTAGAAATTCTGAATATGAGTCTTTATCCTGCTGCGTCATATGTACGAGCATCCTGACTGGGAACCTTCTCCTTAAACCTGAATGAATAGCTCACTTCCCGTCTGACTGAACTGTTTATGACTGACACAGTCATGTCATAGCAGCCACTCTAATGCTGTGAGTTTCTCTTCTTAAGTAAAAAATACTGTTTTTACCCATTAATGAATTCCAGTCGCCTCCCTTGTAGTTTCTCGATCACTGTTGAGATCGGATGCTTGTGTATTGCAAATACTCAAATTAAAAGCTTACTGGGAACCAGAGCCACTGAATTTGTTTTTTATTGATATTTTAAGGTTCGAGTTTCATTAATGGTAGTTTAACACCAAACACAAAATCCCCCAGAAAAGTGGAGTAAGACATATAAACTGCAGTTGTACTGATGGAGTTAGTGTTGTAGGATGTATATCGCACTGAACGGAGATGTGAATTGGCGCGGTTTTACTGCTCACTTGTAATTCCTCCTCTGGAGATGCCATTTCATGGGTAGCGAGACCTCGGTTGCGTAGACCTCTCTGAAATAGGCACCCATCACCTCCGTGACACCCCCGTCCCCGGCTCCGAGGTCCAGGAGCCTCTCTGCCCTCCACTCGGGGTCGATCCGGAGCAGCTGCTGGAACTGCTCCGCAGAAAACACAAACATGGACCCACGCCCCAGAAACCTGGAGACAGGGAAGGCATTTCAGAGGACGATTGCACTACGGTGGGGGGGGAAAGGAGACAGGGGTGTGCCTTAGCCACTCACCCATTAATAGAAGTGCGTGAGACCAGCGGGCCGAGGACTGTTGACATGAACGAGTGGTAGAGCTGAGTGAACAGCCAGCCAGACTTCTCCATGCTCCGCTTGAGAAAAGCCTTGGTGTCGGAGTCCAGGTGGCTCTGGACAAAGTGGGGCCGCACTGATTCTCCAAGCAGGTCAGGTCCGCACTGGTACCACTAGAGGCACAGGGGAAAGAATAATACACATTTAGGACCAATTGAAGAAGCATTTACAGTAGAAAACTAGATCCAATCTACTTCCACCTTCGTGGCTTAAATGTGGATCAAACGTTCTTATAGCTGTTTAAATATGTTCCTTTTTTTTTTTTTTTAGATCTTCATGTTTTTCATGTGATTGAAGAATTTTGGACATTTCTTCATATAAACGTTCATTAACGTTGCAAATAAAAACCTTTAGGGAGCTCAACTTCCAGTGTGCAGATACGTCCCGACTTTTTTGTTGATGTTTGGCACTTTGGAGATTTTATGAGTATGATTAAATGACATGTCGTCTTATTTTTAATTATAGTACCCATGTAGCCTAAGCTCTGATTCTTCCAATGATTTGTACATTATTGGTGTTTCAAAAAGGACCAGAAAAGTCCAACAGAATCCATCCATTAATCCATCCAGAATTCATGCTCACATTAGTCGAATTGCTCAATTTAAATGTGAGAATGGAATATGCAAAGAACAGAGAATAAATCATAAAACAACAGATCAGCTCACTGAGGTCACTGATAAAACCTCTGAAGCGTGCATATTGGAAACGGTGCACATACACGAGTCTGGGATTCACTCGTGAATTGACAGTGGTTGGTCTCTCAATACAGGAACCAATCCGGACCCTGCAAGTTCACCTACCGGATGTGATTATTAATAATTCATACCTCTTGCTTCTCAATTGCGTCCGCTTCGTTCTCGCTCGCCATGTTCATAAACAGCGAACGGGCGAGCGGGCTTCGGACGTATTTCCCCGTCCACATCTTCCTGATGGACACCAGGAAGGCGACGTAACCCAGCAGCCAGGCTACAAAAATCAGTGTTTTCAGCTGTAGATGACACATAATGGACAACAACTCTGAGTAGGAAAGCGGACAGACACTGGCTGCAGTCTTGTAGACGTAAAACAGACTGGTCGGTGGATTAGCACCGACACGTGGTCAATATTAGATGGTGATAGAGGAGGTAATGGCAGCCAATTGTAAAGCAACACGCCAGGGCATGTCTCCAATCCCAAGACAACAAACACACAAACCTGGGGGTGCGGTGGGTTTTAAGAAAGCCTGCTGCTATTTACTCGCCATCTTAGTCTTGTAATCCCATTGTCCTATTATTATTCCTCACAAGTCACCCAGGTAGTGTTTCACCTGTGTGGTCTCTGCCCATTGTGACAACAGAAAAAATCCACTTCCGCATAGTCCGTACTTCCTGTGTTACCGCTAAATATGTCCCCGGGTGTTTCTAAATGAGAACTCTGCCCGGCTTTAACTGCTTAACTTCATCGTTTGTTTGCCAACTCTGAGAGGAGAACACACACTAGTGAAGCCAAAATGATGCATCAGATGTCCGAGAAGACAGGTAGCAGTCGTGTTTTGCTAAAAAAAATCATTCATTTGTTATCTGGTGTGACGTCACCGCCGTGGCCTCGTTCCATAGCCTCTCAAACGTCCCGCTGCGTTGCTTTGGGGGTTTTGGAATGTTTGTTTCTTCGATAGACGTCTTTTAACGTTTTCAATAAAAAAAAAGTGAACAATAGACATATTTATAACATTATCTTTCTTCCGGTGTTTAGAGCATGAGTTAATTCTAGGTGTGAGCTTTGTTTTTGTGTGTTGCGCAGGTCCGTGGCTGCACAGTATTCCGGTTTAACGTCACACGAACGGTGCCGCTGTTATTTAAACACGTCTAACTCCGTGCTGAATCTGTCAAATTAGTGAACACTTGGCTTTTTCCCCTAGAAGTAAAACTCAAGGGCTGTATAATGGATTTAATAATGGATTTTATTTATATAGCACACTTTAAAATACAAAGAAATCTCAAGGTGCTGCACAGGGTAGAACAATCACAATAATCAAATATAATAATAAAACACTAAAAACAAACAAAAAAAAGCTAGGGTAAACTAATATTTGGCAAAACTGTCCTAATAGCCAGTCAGCTAAATTTAAATTAATTAATTAATTTAATCATAATGAAATCTAAGAATATCTATTAAAACCGAACAACCACCCAAACACAAGCAATCCAAATTATCAAGACCCTAGGGGAAGGCAGAGAGGAACAGGTGAGTTTTAAGACTTGATTTAAAAGCGGTGAGGGAGTCTTAAGGCCCTGATCTTCTCCGGGAGCTCATTCCACAGGCGTGGCCCCAGTGAAGAGAAGGCACCATCTCCCATGGTAGCCAGCTTTGTCCGGGGAACCGCAAGGATGTTGGATTTTCCTGACCTTAGTGTCTTGGATGTGGTTTGAGGGGTGAGGAGGTCCAGGAGGTAGGTTGGACCGGTACAGCTTATGGCCTTGAATACTAGCAGAAGTACTTTGAAAGTGATGCGTTGTTTTATGGGAAGCCAGTGGAGGGAGTGGAGGACTGTATGAATCTACTCTACTGCGTTGAACAAGTTCTATGCGTTGTATTCAGTTCTTCTGTCATTTTGATCATTTTCTTCCATTAAAGTATAACTGTGAGGGCTGAAGCAAGCAGTGTGTTGAAACGTTACTACCAAACTCAATAACGTGCTGTTCGTGATACGTCTGCCAAATGAACAGACCAAAATTCGTTGTAAAAAATTATGCTGTACAAGTAAAAATGTAGTCCTATTGGGGGTCTTATTATTTGCTTATAGCTAATTGAACCAAGAAATACCCTCTTCTTCAACCTCTAACTTTTATTTTTTTTTATAGCAGTCTATTCTACTGGCACATTCATCACAGATTGTTTTTCTTAATCATCAAAAAATAAACTCAAGTCATTAATCTCTCATAATCTAGCTCCCCCTCTGCCCTTGTCCTGTCTGCGTCTCCTGGTCCCACCACTTCGGCTGGTCTCTGCAGCCATCTGGGAAACTGTCCAGCAGAAAGTTGTGGCCAATTACGGGCTGCTGGACGACTTTGTGACAGCAGTCACCCAGATTGTTCCAGAGCTTCTCAATCACAGGCAGAGGTGTTTGCTCAGCCTTGGCCTCCGGGCTCAGGTACTGTATGAGGAAGCTGGTTCAGAGACACACAACAACTCAAGTGTTTGCTCGTCTTGTACGGCAAATATTTAACACATTTGCCACTGTTTTTCTTTGTTTTAGCTGACACTGGAGTTGTGTCGCCCAGATCAGACAATAGACATTAAGACCATTCAGCCACACCTGGACATAATCACTTCACTATGGAACACAGAGGTACATTCATCTTTATTTCACACATTCTGTGGTTTATATTCTTAACTCTTTATTGACAACCAGAACTTACTGACTTTTGCCCTTTATCACAGATAAGTGATTCAGGGGATGGGTCGTGTGCACCCAGCCTCCTCGGTCTTATTCACACCCTGCTGAAAGACCAGGAGGAGAGGCAGCACTTCTTCCAGGTAGGTGTCTCTGGTTGTGGGACTTTGATATTTTTGTATATCATGACTGCTCATCAATGTCACTTGCTTAATTTTAGGACGTTTTCCCGGTGAGATTTGGAGACAAGTACTCTGAAGATATACAGATGTTTGTGGAGATATTCCTCTCGCAGCTTGACAAGTTACTTGTTGTACCAAATTATAAACAGGTAATTTACAATTTTGGCACACTATGCGGTGAAGACATTTTGAACATTTATGGGACTTTACCGTGAAAGAATAGTTCATAATTTCTTGGAATTACACTTATTTGCTTTCTTTCCAAGTGACATAAGTAGGTTTATATTAACCGCAAGTCGCATTAAGTTTGAAGCTGGAGTCAGAATATGATTAGTCTAGCTAAGCGCAAAGAATGGAAATTGGGAAACAGCTTTCCAAACCATAGACTGTATATAAGAATTGGTTTCCCAACTACAGTTCTGAAGCCTTGAGTTTGGTACACCAGCCGTCGCCATCATGGTTTTTTCCATCTAGAAGTAATCATAGAGGGTGGAGTTAAGTACAACCATACGCTGAAAAATACTTTTTTAGGCAAAATATTCTGATTATCTTTCATGAACTGAAAACCCGCTTTGAAAGGGTTAAAGTTCTAAGACAAAAACACAGACAACAGTGTGGTGGCGACCTGGCAATCACAAGGTTGCAACTCCCTAAAGCACACCCTGCTTTATTGTCTATTTTACTGTAAAATGACCGTAATTTACTAAATGAACATCATGCTGTATTGAAGAAGAATTGAAAATAGTGACTGAGACCATAAATTCATGTTTACCATGTTTACTGAGGGAATAAATCAAGTGAGAAGTAGAGTCATTTTCTCATAGACTTCTATACAATCAGAATTCTTTGTTTTTGCAACCAGAGGAGTCACCCCCTGCTGGCTAGTAGAGAGAATGCAGATTTAAGGTACTTAAACATTGGTATCCCTTTTCAGACCTGGTGGTCGCTTCCTGGTCCACAGTTTATAAATACACCTACCTCAATCTATAGAGCTCACTAATAAATACACTGTAAATTGTCAAACTAATTCTTGGAAAGAAAGCATTTTCCACCAAAATGTTAAACAATTCAAATGATATGATCCTTTTCCTTGAGCAGGTTGCCTGTATGTTCAGCGACGTGCCTTCAGTTCTGTCTGAATGTGTGAAGTCTTTCTGCCAATCTCAAGAACTTAAGGTTCTCCTGGAATATCAAAAAGATCTCAGTCAGCTAACTAGAAGTGGTAAGCATGCAGTGCAGTTTGAATGGAAAACTGACATAATGGTTGTACAAATTTATGGCAGAGCTATTATATCAGTGGCTGTTTATCTAGCAGTAACTGTGTGTATTTCAAATTTTCAGATAATCAAACAGTTGGCACCAGCATTTGTTCAGCTCTCTGTCTGCCACCTTTGAAAACAGCCTTGACAGAACAAGAAGAAACGCCACTAGAAGTAAATGTGTTAACCGATTACATGGAGGCATTCCACAAAGAACTGAGAGTGGAGACCGCTACACTGGGAGAGAGTGCAGATGATGTAAACACGGAGAGAGAAGAACCAAAGAGGAGAGAGACCAAAGGCTTGGAGAATCAGTCATTGGTTAACAGTGGAGAAAAAGTAAAAGTAGATATCTCACGCTCTGTTCAACATGTCGAGTCTTTGGATGGGGATAAGATGAGTGTAGACTCTTGTGCTGTTGAGGTCCAAGTAGCTTATAATGTAGAAATTCTGGCTCAGGAGACTGTTACCACAGAGAATAAGTCCTCTGTTGAAGACTCAGTGATCAATATTAGAGAGGACCAAAAAGTTCAGCCATTGGTTAGAACTACAGATGACAGTGAGTACATTGTCATGAGCCCTAGTGAGACGAAAAACTGCACGAAGGATGAAAACTCCAGCACAACAATTGACGGACAAGTGCAAAACCTCAACGTATCTAACGTAGTTCTGTCGCCTGTACTGTTTACCCCTGTTGTGGTCACATCCCAAAGGCCAGTCAGAGAATCTCGAGGTCTAAAGGTGAAAAACGTTTCAACATTCAAAAATGAGCAGACAAAGAAGGATCCTCGAGTCCCGTCAACTGGCAAGACTTGTCCCACATGTGGTAAGACATACAGTCGCGCATCAGATATGAGACGACATCAGAGGACCCACACGGGAGAGCGGCCTTTCCGATGTTCCCGATGTGAGAAATGCTTTCAGTTCCAGCACGACCTGAAGAGACACGAGTCAAATGCGTGTCGAAACGCTCCGCCGCAACAGCCTCAGAACTGTTCCTCTAAGGCGCACGAAAAAAGAGATGCTCAAGACCCAAAGCAAGGGAGAGTTCGAGGCCAACTCCAAACTCAGGGTGTCAGGACTTGTGAGAAGGAATGTGGGATGAATCAGAAACAAGAGGAGGTTCCTTCAGGAATGGAATTGCCTGCTCCCAGCCAGCAAGATCCCCAACCGTTCAGCAGCAAAGTCCAGTTAGGAGATATGAAGGAGCAGAGTCAAAAACCTCATTGGGGTAATCAGAGGGGCAGGAAATCAAAGGACCTCAAGCAGAGAAACACACATAAACCCGCCGATACCTCACTGTATTGTGTGGAATGCAACAGGTCTTTCCCAGACATGGCGAGACTTAAAACGCACAATCTGAGACACAAGCCTCGTTCCTGCACTAAGTGCGGTGAGAGTTTCAAAGGTTTCATAGACCTCAACCAGCATTATGTTGACATGCATGACTTCAGAGGACCTTTTCCCTGCATCCTATGCAAACAAACTTACACAGGTTTGAGAGGTCTGATCAGGCACGAGAGGTTCCACACGGGTGACCTCCCTTTCAAATGCCCCAAGTGTCCCAAAGCGTTCGGTTTTGCGTCCGCCCTGAAGCTGCACGACCGGACTCACACAAAAGAGGCTCCGTTCCTCTGCTGGGATTGCGGGAAAGGTTTCAGGTCCAACGCGGCTCTAAAGAGGCACAGGCTGTGCTGTCACAGCGGCACCATGGAAAAGCGCTTCTGCTGCGAGCACTGCGGACAAGCCTACGTGCTCAAAAGGAGCTTGGACCTCCACGTGGCCAAAGTGCACGCCGGCGTTCGCTACCCTTGCTCCCGCTGCGGCAAACTGTTCCGAAGTGCGAGTTCGCTGACGAGGCACGATCTGACCCACACAGAGGAAAGGCCGTACTCGTGCGTTGAGTGCGGCAAGAGTTTCAGGTCGGCATCCGAACTGAAGATACACACTCGCTACCACACTGGGGAGAGGCCGTTCAAGTGTCGAGAATGTGGAAAGGGGTTTGTGCAGTCCTATTACCTCACCGCACACATGAGGATGCATACGGGGGAAAAGCCGTTCAAATGTCCGACATGCAACAAATGTTTTAAAAGCACGGGTATTTTGAAGAGACACCAAATGACGCATACAGGAGAGAAACCCCATAAATGTTCAGCCTGTGAAATGGCATTCAGTCGGCCAGAGCTTGTAAAAGCTCACGCAAAGAAGTTTCATTAAATTTAAGAACAAAAAAATAGTTTTCTTTGATTTGTAAGTAATTTAAATCTCTCAAAAATATGTCAGTGTAAGTAAACTCTTGTTAATTTCAATAAATGGTCTTTATCATTATGGTTTGTTTGTCAAAGTCCTTATCAACATCTTAATCATATCCGGTAAAGTTCCATACTTTTCTTTCCATTAAAAGGAACAGTGTGTAACATTTAGGGGGGATTAATTGGCAGAAATGGAATATGATATGCATAACTAGGTTTTACACACACAAAATGACTGTAATGTAATGTAATCAGTGTATAATGACCTGAAACTAAGATTCTTATGTTTCCATTAGTTTAGGGTGGTCTTCCACTGTGTCCACCATGTTCCACCACTGTGTCGTCACGCCATGTTTCTACAGCAGCCCAGAATGGACAAACATTAACAAGACTGTCCCTAACAAGAACCCTTTTGCGTTTTTACATTACCTAAAAGGTAGGGACGGGTACTGAACTCAGTATAGAACTGGTGCTGAATTATTAAAGACAAGAGTATTGTCTGCTCTCTCTCTTGGGCTGAGCTACTCAGACCACCCACCCACACCCACACACACTTCAGTGAATCAGGTTAAGTGAAGATTACTCGAGCTGACGACACTTACACTCGTTACTAAACGTGCAATAAAACATTTGCGAGTACTTTATCATTACATCTGTTAACAAGCATGAACATGTAAACGAAAGTGAAACCCAATTCAATCGGCTCTGTCTGCAGTCTCTCATCCAACGCTGCTAAGTTTACACAATCACACCAAGAAAGACTGAGGGAAAGCAAGTCTGTTTGTTAGTTTGTTCTTGTAAACTTTTCTGCTGGCTGATGCAAAGCATCCAGGAGGACAGAGGACAGGAGGATTGACTGATACTATCTGATGTCTGCTATCATTCATTAACTTTATTGAATGCACTTTGTATAGCGACTTTGCTGTTGTAAACATTACTGTTGCTGCTGTAGAAACACTAGTTTTATCTAAATTGTAAATAATCCGTTCTAAATTTATTTTATTTAAAAAATATAATAGTTTTTTAAAGAAAGTATTTAGTCATGAGTAGTATTAAGATTATTGATAAGAGTAGCTCGTTGTAGTAATAAAATCCTAAAGATACCTATCCCTACCTGAGGGCGACCATAGTTCTCAGACATGCGTGGAAAGGGAGGAGTTAGCTGAGCGATATTCAGTTAGTTGCAATTTGCAACCTTACCACTAGATGCCACTAAATCTCTCACAAGTCTGATCATCTTGCCACGTTCTGACAAACAGATATAACTCTTTAAACAGACAGATTTTGCATTTGCCCATCAGAAGAAGGCTTGTACTCAAAGAAATACAAACAAAAAGATTGTGTTTTAAATAAATTTATAAAAAAAAAAAAAAAAAAAAAAAAAAGCATTTACCCACTGAAGCAGAACGAACACCTATCACTTGTTTTTCCTTGTGTAACATAGAATAAATTCTGAATAGGCTTGTTTGGTAGCCTTAACAGAATAAAATAATCAAGCAAAGAGTTGCCAACTTCAACACAAAAGGTAACAAACACGGCCCATGATGACAGGGGGAGAATAAACAACAAAATGAGAATACAAAAAAACAAAAACAACTAAGAGGGTTAAGTGCAGCACTGGTCAGAATCATAGCGTAGATTCAGTCGAAATTTTCTTTAGTTCCATATTCAGATAATCTGCTCAAGTACAATGTCTCTAGATCCGTAACATGCAAGCTTGATGAAGCATATGGTCAAATACGCATGGGAATATACTTTATCTCATAGGATATTTGTAAAATCTGAAATAAAAAAAAATCTGTAGATGTACAGTGATAAAGAAATTTCATTTGCATGAAACAGCAGAAAAAAAGAACATCCACTCCATAGATAGTGTTTTCTTTACTACATTCATTTCACTGAACAAAGAGTCCACATATATATATTTATAAAAAAAAAAAAAAAAAAGGATTCCCAAAATATCATGTTGTGATGTTTAAATGTTCTTAAAGACCCCACTTATAGCTTTTAATTAATTATTACTAGATAGTATCTGTGCCTTGGGAGACGGAGAAACACTCAAAAAAGATCCAAAGATACACTTGTACAACGGAATACTGCATATCTACTCACGACTGGGTTAGGTAGGTCGACATGGAGGCTAGCTGCCGGAGACGGGAATGTCCACACGTTACACACACTTCCCTTTCGTGGAATACACTAGCAGTGATTCCGCTCGGTCGCTTTCTCTATCCGACACACAGTAAAGCGCTTGTTTGTAATGCTACCAGGATGAGGCTCCTTTCCGTCTGTGGGGGAAGTTTCAGGACTCCTCGCTTGTCCTTTTAAAGTCTTTTTTTTTTTTTTTTTTTCTATTTTTTTTTTTTTTTTTTTTGATCTGGAAATCTTGGATTTGTGAAAATTTCTCCCTGTGCTTCTTCTTGGCCGTCTGGGTTTTAAGCTTCATCAGCAACTCTTTGATTTTCAAATTTGGTCTTTAGTTTTTGCATCGTACTGTATTACGTGGTTCTTAAATATATGGAAGAGGATTGGGTGGGGGGAGTTTAGAACATTCTGTAGTCCCGCGGACGTTTCCAAGACTCGTCTGGGTTGTTTTTTTGGCACCTTGGAGTAGATGATGGAGGGGTGAGTGTGGGAGGTGTGAGGTTCAATGTGTAGAGGAGAGTTAGGGGTCAGGATACAGACCGGTGTGTGGGGGGGAGGCTACTTGTCACCGATCTGTTCACTGACCCCCGCTTCTCCGGCTCTGTCCGTGGTGCCGTTTTTGTTGTTGGTGGTGATGTTGTTGATGTTGTTGGCGGCCCCTACTGCTGCTGCTGCTGCTCCACCCTCCACTGCCTCCACTGCCTTCACCCTCTTTGATTGGGGCTGGTCTTGCAGTTCTCCGTTCTGCCTCTTGGTAGGGAGGGATGCCGAGGCTGAGGCGTGGGCCGCCAGGAGGTGAAGAGGGTTTGCAACGGCTGATGGGAAGAAGGAAAAAAACAAGGAGTTTTTACAACTACTTTGGATCTAAAGAGACGAACTACATGCACTGCCTAATAGCTATGTTCAGGAAGTGATCTTTGACTTCTTATATTATAACGCTCTTAATTTACTAACATTTCCATGTACCGTTTTTATATGCTGCAGGCATGCAGCAGTGCTTTTTCCAGTCACTGCTACGTGTCAACTTTAGTGCGAGTGCAGGAGACAGACACTCAACCTTACGGGCCGTGAGCGTACATGGCGTGACAGTACGCTGCAGCTCCCAGTGCAAACAGTTGTGTCATATTGCGGTCCTTCCAGGAGAAACCGCGAAGAAGAGACAAATGTCCGTCTTTGAGTGTGAGGTGCAGCATTTGATCCTAGTTCACTTCTCTTTCTAATCTTTTTCACGATATTCTGCTTATTCATAGTTGGTGGGGGTTAACAAGCAGAGAAGCACAGTAACGTAACCAAGAGGTAGAGGGAGAGGGAGTGGATGTGTTAGTTGCGTGCGTGCGTGCAAGTCACCTGTGCTTGCTGCAGTAGTGATGGGGACCAGATGGGTCCCGTTTTGCGTGATGGCCTTTATAGGGAGCTGGTGCTGACCCAGCGGGGCTTGTTGCACGATGGTTACCGTCGTCAGCGGGGCAGCCTGGGAGCTCTGGATGATGCGGCTGACTCCGCCTATCGACGTGGCTGTGATGGATGGGACCGACTCCACTTTGACTACATGCGGGGAGAAAAAAAGAATAATAACATCAACCTCAACTCACACATACAGTCTAAAACATAAAGCTATGCGACGGCAGGTAGCAGCAACACTTCCTCCGCAGCAGAACTGTTATGAGTGAAAAACAACGTGAACCGGATCTTACGTTTGATCTCTCGGTGCTCTCCGCCTCCGTTCACCTGAGGTTCGGGGCTCACTTTGGCAGCTGCCTGACTGCCGACAGTTGCCACGGCGACGGCCGGGATCTGGTGGACGACGTGCACCGTCTGCATGACGGGGGCAGAGTTAACCGACGTGGTTACGATGGCTGGCGACGCCATGGTGTAGGTCACAGGCTTCATGGTCGTTTGAGGCATCTGGCGCTGTACAGCAATCAAAACCGGCTGGCTGTTGAGAGTGGAGCCTATTGGGGGGAGCAACAGTGAGAACTATTAACAACCTCAGAGTTAAAAATGTCACTGCTTTTACAGCGGCTTCAATGTCATCCCTTTTGTCCCGAGGACAAAATCTTGAGAAAGGTTATGCTTTACCATTGGAGGTCTGTGCGAAGCGGGCCTCTTGGATGACAGCGAGCTTGGGCTGGACTGTAGTGGTTTGGGTGGGGGCTGGCGGTGGGGTTGGCTCTGACTCCATGGGGACAGGGGACCCTTCTCTGGACAGGCTGTCTGGAGTCTGGACCCCGCTGGAGTGGGCAGACAGTGCCCCTGTGTGGCTGGGAGAAGCTGGAGCGCTCCTGGGATGGATGAAGACATAGGGTCGATTACTGACATGTGTTGTAGCCGTACAAACTCAGACACATGTGAAGGAATACATTCGTGTCTAAATTAAAAGGGGACATATCATGAACCCTTTTTGGTGCTTGTGCAAATATATTTATGGAGTGGAAAACTGTGAAATAAGACGACCCAGTCAGTTTTTTGTGGGCTGCCTAAATCAGAAAACATGTGATTCAACAAGCCAATCAGATTTGGCTCCCCTACCTATGTCACATGCATGCTCATAAGACTACACCGCTCCACATCTGAGCATCTCCACCCATGGCTTGAGAACTACCTGTTTGCAAAGGTGCATTCTTTTTCTCGAAAGACAATCAGAGCAGACTAGGCTTTTTTTCGACAATTGAGCTTAAAGAGACAGGCGCTAAAACTGAGCCTTTTCAGACTGACAGTGCATACAGGTTTATTCACATGGACAGTATGAGAGAAATGTGTTTTTTGAACATTAAAGCATGTAAACACGTTCTAGTATAACCCCAAAACACAAGTATGAATTTGAAAACAAGCCGGAAATGGCCCCTGTAAGTGCTCTTTACCTGGAGGAGAGAGGACCCAAGGGGGTCCTGAAGCAGGGCACTCCCCTCGGCCGGCGCTTCCTGAAGGCCTGTTCTATCAGTTTGCCCTCAGAGGAGGGGTCGATCCTCCAGAAGGAGCCTTTGCCCGGCTCCTCCTGAGAGCGGGCCACTTTGATGAAATAGCGGTTCAGGGACAGGTTGTGGCGGATGGAGTTCTGTAAAACACCAGGACACACTTGGAGCGTTACCACAAGCTGTTTGACTCTTTTAAATGATAGGGGTGTTATTGCATTCCTGTTATAGAATATAACAGTGGTTCTCAAATGGGGGTACGTGTACCCCTGGGGGTATGTGAAGGCACTACAGGGGGTACGTGAGATTTTTTAAAATATATTTAAAATTAGCATCCATTCAAAAATCCTTTAAAAATAGTTATTTAATAAATATTCAATAAAATATAATTGTAAGTTCATGAACTGAATTCAATGCAACAATGCAATCTTCAGTGTTGACAGTTTAATAAATCAGACACTGATGGCAGAGCGCTGTGTATTACATCTTTTTTTCAACCAAAAATGCTTTGTGCTTGTTAGGGGGTACATCGCTGAAAAAAGGTTGAGAACCACTGGTCTATAAGATATATAAAATGTTTGCATTTACAATGACATATAACAACCAATCTTTTAGTCATGACAGAGAGTAACTGAACAGTGTGTGCGTTACTATACAACCACAGACATACTGCAAGTGTAAACAATAGTACCACGTAGTGAAGACTCTGACCTGCCAGCCTTTATCAGCTGTTCTGTAGTAGGGGTAGTTCTTGGTGATATGGGTGTATATTCCATTCAGCGTTAGCTGTTTATCCGGGGCCATGGTGATAGCTTGGACTATTAGTTGTGCATACGAGTACGGAGGTTTGGAGTCATCCTGTGGACAATAAAAGGAAAAGAGGGAGGAGATGGGTTTTTGTTAATAAAATAATAAAGATTGTGTCATCTCGCTGTAGTTATATCACAAGAGCATACACACACAAACTCAGACTTAGCAAAGTTCAACCAGGTTCAGTGCTCCAAAGTCTATGTTGTTGTCAGAGTTGGGCAATTTTTAGACTTCAATGAGTAACCAGGGTTGGTTTTTTGCAGCACTCTTGCAGATTCTCTGAAGTTCTGCCGCGTTTGTCGTGCACCCCCTCTTGTTTGAAACATCCTTTTTAAATACATTTTTAAAACAATGACGACAACACTAAGCAGTTTTCATCCACGTTTTGATTGCCCTGCTTTACGCTCCGGACTGCTCACCTTTGGGCTGTCTTCACCTGAGGCTTCTTTGTCGTTTTCTGAGTGCGAGTTGTCTCCTATTAGGTCAGAGGCCAGGACGCGGCCTGTCCTGTAGCTGGAGAATCCCGCCCCCCGCGGACTTGACGGACAGGAGTTTGCCGCACTGAGAAATCGTACAAAAAATCGTCAAAAAAAATCATCTGTAATTCTGAATTCACCTGACAACACAACAACTCCAATGAGAAAATGTAGACGTTATCATCATTATACACTTTAAACCCGCTCTCACCTGATGGTGCCAGTAGGTGAAGGCAGTGGGCTCATGAGGTGGGCTATGTTGTCAGGAATGTTGATGGTCAGAGGGGAAATTTGGGGTTGGACGGGCTTGACCGGTGATTCCGGCACGTTCCTTGGCTCCTTCTTGTCAATGGACAGGGCTGTGAACGTGATCTTTATACTTGTGCTGGGGAACCGGAAACAACACCTGGCAACGGAAGACGAGCACAACAAGTTTGTGTTAATGTTGATTCATATTCCACTTAAATGAAGTGTGGGCATTTGTCTGCTTTAAAGACATATGTGGGAAAACTCAATAATTACTACAATGCCGTAGTGCAGAGGGACCAACAAGCTTCCTGCCTGGCAACAAGCAGGCCAAGTAGGTCTAACTGAGGCCAAGAGGGGAGCACTGAGTTTCAGCCTCGCAGTTTAAATATGGACGTCCAGCATTACTATTATGTAACACATCATGTCTGACATGTCCCATTTATTATTAATAGGGTATATTTGGCCCAGTTGCTGACACTTTCCAATGATTTACTCCTGTGGCCTGGTAAAGCACATTGACACGTCATACCTCAATATTTATGAAGATTAAAATGTAAAATGTGAGTCACCACAACACGATGTGAGTTTAGAGGTATTTACAACTGGAAGAAGAAAGGACACACAGACAAGCTGAGCAGTGTAAACACACAGAGGCCAAGTTGAAATCGAGCCAGATCGAATGAAAGAACAGCACTAGCCCGGAGCTGTATCATCATTTAAAGTAAGAATACTCTGCATGTTATGAAAGCACAAGCCCCACTAGAAGCATGTGTGTTGGGACAGTAGCAGCGTGAGTTTCAAGCCAAAACAATACAGCAAGTTCTCTAGTTTTTGCACCAAATTCTATAACAATTACAGCCAATTGAATGCTCCTCGCTTTGTTGTCAGTACACAAAGACATTGTTGAAGACAGTTTTGAATGGCTTGAAGTCACTCTGCAACTCGGCATGCATAATAAACACCGGGTAGTGAAAAATAAATAAAAGTAACGTCTCATTCTTTCCATTAAAAGCTCTCTTCCACGTAAGGTCGACGCACTATGGCGAGTGACTCACTTGGCAACACTGAAGGCTATTGAGCCACAACGAGTACCAGAAGGTCATGAATCAAGTCAAAGGTGTGACTGACGTTACACTGTTGGGCACAGAGGTTTCTCGTGATTTATCGCCATACACACAAGTCTTGATGTTACTTGACACAACACGTGCAACGCCGCTGCGGGACAACAAAACAATAACAACTCACGGGGAACACACAAACCCCTCTAAATGTTTGTCGTCCAACCCAACCGACGGTGCCGCCCTTACGTTCGTGGGAGCTGGAGCGGCGGCGCCCCTCTCCTCTGGAACACCCCGTCTACGAACACCCCGTTCTTCCCGAGGCAGCGGAGGTAGAAGTCCCCGGGGCCGGCGCCGTCTTCCCCCGCGGTGAAGATCTCGAGGTGCCGCCGGGAGATGAAGCTGGAGTGTCCCATGCTGACGTCCACCGAGCCCTGCGAGGAGTTCCTGCCGATGGTCACCGACCTTTTCTTCATCAGATACTCGAATTCTCGGCCCTCCAGCCGGGCTACCGCCGACCCCGACACCCCGCCGCTTACCACCGCCATCTTCAGACGTGTCTGTAGCGGATAAACGTATTAGCGGTTACAGGGAATTGAACGCGGGGATATTTTTGGTTTTGTGGGGGGGGAAAAAGGGGGGATCAAATTTTACACCGTGGAGAATTTGGCTAGGAACGTGCCAGACCGGGGACACAGACCGGGGACACAGCGGCTCCGACCCACCGCCGCGAAGAAGAGGAAGAAGAGAGGCACGTCGGCCAATCAGAACCGGCCAAACGGACGGAAGTGCCGTGACGGACACCCCGCTGAACCAATGGGAAGCCGACCTGGGCAGGCAGATGTGCGGTGTTTACCAATGACAACAATAATAAAAATAGCCGTATGAAGTAGAGCTCGGTTGCAGCGCAGGGCTGACACGCAGATGGGTGGAGAGATGTAAGACGCGGCGCAGTGATTTCAAGGAGGTGATTTACTCAAAACCACCAGGGCCGTCTGTTTTTGTAAATGGCACTACTTTTGTCCTTTTTTCCCCAAATACATTTCTCGACTCATCTTCCCTGTTTATTTTATTTTATTTTAAGTGACAAAACTTAATGAACCAGCGGACTTGTTTTGGGATCATTGAAATATGATCCTTACCCCCAAACTTCTGTGTCTCCTTGTACAGCTCGACATTCATGAGTCAGTAATAATGACCTCCAAGCCAGATGGCAGTTTTTTGTAGGCCTTGAAAATATTTTTCTATTTCCACAATCACTGGTTTTCTGGCCACTTGAGGGCAGCAGAAACCAGCTGATCGACCACTTCACCAACTCCTGAGCACAACTCTTTACCCCCCACCAGGGGCGCCGAAAAGGGGGGGTAAAGGAGACGGATTCTAGGGGCCCATGATGGAGGGGGGCCCAGAGAGGCCCCTAATGATGATGAAATTATAATACAGAAAAAATAATGACACTAAGTTATTAACTAACATATAATCACACATGTTTTATATTGTGATTGAAAGGTTGCAAAAGGAAGCTTGACTCAGTCGGCAACGTTATATTATATATATATTTGCCATTCTTTCATATATTAAGTTCTACTTAAATGATGAGAAATCATATATGGCCATTTTGTATTCTGATGGCGTTTTTGTTTTTGCTGAGATTTTTTTCTCTCCACTGATTATAATTGCTATTTTTTCATGGAAGAGTTTATTTCCAATTTAAGAATCAGTGGTGCAGCAAATAAATGACTCAAAATGAATTCCATTGTATTCAGAGTGCTCAGTTCTTCCCCTACTGTACATGTCAACTGTCATGCTGTTCTTCTTTCACAAATATGGTAATGATAGTCAAAAATACCATTAAAATGCATAATTGTATGTAAAATAGCATCAAAAAATGTTGCCGCTGTGTTGGGGGCCCTGTAAAGATTCTTTTCATGGGGCCCAAAATCCCTAGCGGCGCCCCTGCCCCCCACTATAGTGGATAACTGGGTGGATTTGGGGTCCAGTTCACTTCCCAGTATTGACCCTGCATTCATTTAGAAATTGAAAGGAAATTAACTGGCACATACATGCAGAGTTAAAACATTTCTTTTCATTAACTTCAATAATTAAGTTGGGGGATCATGACCGAGTTGTAATATTTACTACTGCATGAATCCGGTTCCCCGCACGGATCCACGCAGCCATGGTTTCCGTGCTGCCGGTTAGTTTACTCGCCGTAGTACACCGGCCAGGCTGGAGTGTACGTACGGAGGTCATGGTGTTATGTACGTACGGAGGTCGTGTTCAATAATGGATGCTAAATGTGTTCAGACATCGGCCTCTGATTCTCACCGAGCTGTCAGTGCTCCGCTGCCGGTGGATGTGTTCGTTCAGACCGCATCGATATTCAAGGAAACGTGCTGCACTGGAGAAACCCCCATGAGCCATGTTCACACGTGTTTCTCTCACAATGACGTAATCATATCTTTTTGAGCTGCGTTCAGGGTAACGCAGCGTCGCATGGAGGTTATTTTTGATTTGATTTAAATTTATTTCGAACATGTAAAAGAAAACAAAAAATATATATCATACACAAATTATTGATGTTAAACAAAATAGAAAGCATAATTCGATACATAAATGATAAATACTTGATAATTGTAACATGTTCGAAAAGGGGTGGGAAGAAGTTTACACTTATTTAATCCCATCCCTTCTCCGTAATTCATTGAAATTAACATTCCTTAGTCATAATAATTATTGACATTTTCATTTATTAATAAATATATATATATATATATATATACACATACACATTATATATATATATATATATATATACATATATATACATACTATTCCGTAACGTATCCAAACATATATATTATTATTATTAATTCTTTTTGGGGTTTTTTTCCTTTTTATCTTTTTTTTTTTTTTTTTAAATAAAATGTGTAACTTATATGTTCATATCAGATATATACTATAATTTCTTACACATTTGTCAAAAAAAAATAAAATAAATAAATTAACAAAATAAACAAAAAAAAAAACATTCATGAAAATATATAGATATTATCTCACTATTGATAAGTTTTTGTATCCAAACAATATTTTTCATTCAGAAAGAAAATAAATACAAAAAAATAAAGAATAAATAACAAACTAAATAACTAAACAATTAACACCCAAAGAGAATCAAACACCTTCATCCTTGTACCCTGTGAGAATCATTTCCTTTAACCTTGTTTTGAATATATTTGTTATGATCAATGATCAATTCTGTACAGTTTTGGAGGACGTAAAACAAATAGCTTTTAATCTAATTATCTGCAAATTACTTGATTTAAATGGTGGCAAAATAATCGCTAAACTCAAGGACCCTTATTAGCTTTTTTTTATTTCAGACATTTCAACCTTATTTTCTCGCCTTCAACCAAAATATATTCAAAGATACTGTAATATTATTTATAGTGCAACTATACAGTCCATATATGCAATTATATTATAGCCTATATATCAATATATCTGATAAACATATAATACAAAAACAGGGTATATTTGATTTGCTGATGAAGGCCATGAGGTGTGGTTAGAAACTCCAAAGAAAGCTGTAAGTAGACCTTGAGTTAAGACTGTTTTTGTTGTTTTTTTTATCAAACTTTTTTTCATTAAAGGTTAAGAATTAACTCACATTAAATTGTATGATCTCTTTTTTACTTACTACTGTAACTCAAGTAAAAAATCATCATGGAAATCGGATTCAATTTTTTTGAATTTAGTAGGTCACAACATTAAACATCATAACATTATTTCTTTTAGTACTCTGTTGCTGATAAAGACAATATATTGTTTAACCATAAATGTATGTAGGCAATTTCTGTTTGTTAGTAGAATCATATTAATTCATCATACCAGATGGAGAAGGTTATCATGATGTTTGTGATACTATGAGTCTTCAGTCTTTACACATCGATGTCCACGTACTGGGATCCTTACTGGTGTTGCCATTTTTTCCCGAACTTTCCTTAACTTACCGTACTACTTCCTACTCATGTACTGTTACCAGTTGTGTATTTTTTGTAGAGGTATTTAAGTATGTACTCCAAAACCGATGAACTTAAGTGTCTTCATCTACGCGTCCCGTATCATCAACAGTTTGATACTGTATCTTTGGATTTGGCAGAGCTGGCTAATCTGATTAGAGATTCTTACTTTATACTTAGATACATTGGTCATAATATTTAGGAAATGACCATGCAACAGTTTAGACAATGTTTTTTATATGATGAATATGCATTATATAGTATGGTAAATCAGAATTTGTGAATGTGATAGAACATTTGATTATTGGGATTCATTATTGGTATGAACTTGAAAATAGCCTTTATACAGACCAATTATACTGCTTTAATGGTGGACACCCATTTCTCAAAGGGCAGAGAGCTCCTTACTTCCCTCAAAGTATCCAGCATTATCTTGACAGATGAGGCAATCTGCTCATCTGAATTTAAAGGTGTGTGAGGCAGTTGCTACCCAGATGCGACAAACACACTGCAAAGTCCTTAAAGACTGAGATGTAGGATCCTAATGGTTTATGAGAAAGAAAAACAGGTTTCTGTGCATCACCGTACAGTGGGAAATCCATTTTCATTCATTTTAATCCCATACAAATTTATATTTCACATCTTTCATTTTGTCTTTGTAAACAGCATCAAAGTGCTCTGCTTCTGCCGGTGTTAGTAGGTTTTTCCAGTCTCCAGCAATTCCTGAAACACAACATGTAAGAGGAGGAATCATTATGAAATTATGCTTGAAATGATTGTAAATTCTGGTTATAATGTAATTTTCCTATACAGTATTAAGTCTGTAAGCCACTTAGTTGCATAGGTATAGGTAGTCATTCCTAGAAAGTGTGCTTAGCTCTATGAATCACATACAATAACAGTGGAATTGAAATATTATTATGTATGTTAACTGGAACTCACCTTTCCTGAGAAACTCAGACTTTGTCTGGTCCATGATTTCCTGAGGAACAGTAGAGTAGTTGGACATTTTGTTCAGCTTTATGTTCTTAAACAAACATTGGTCCGCTATCTTCTCAATCTCCTCAGGTTCCAGAGATTTCTGCAAGAACTGAGCCATTCTGGCCACACAGTCCTTCAGATCCTGCACCGCAGAGAAACACAGATTGTCTCATTTTGATTTTACGATCAAACTCACGCAAAAAAGAATGACATTCCCATCAACCTCAGCTGTACTAGAGACAATTCAGGAAGCACCACGCCCACTTAGGGAGACAGGAAGTGTATACCGGTTCAGATCCATTGACGGAGCTTGTATTGTGTCGTCAGGGCATCTTTGGCTGTACTTTGTGTTTAACACTCATTAGCAAATGTGAGTATGGTAGGGTATGTAGCATGCTAAACTAGGTTGGTTAAACCTACATTTGCTAGAGATAATAGTAATGATAATAATACATTTTATTTACACACGCAAAGATGCTTTACATAATGGACAAATACTAAAAACACAATAATATGGTAACACTATGATAGCATTTAGCTTTAAGCACATCTGTGCTTAATGACTCATAGAGATGCTTTAACTTGACGATAGAAATTTAGTTTCGGTCAAACCTTGAGGCGATTTTGAGAGTTTTGTTGAAAATCTCACCATTATCATCTCTTCATAGGAGATGTACATTATGTTCCCTTTTTTTTCAGCATTCAGCCAGTTCTTCACATGATCGAACCATGAACCATACATAACTAGAAGGAAAAAGAAAATCACAAAAGCTCCATCATCACGAGTGAACTTCTTTGAACATTCAGGTCTTTGAACAGCAATGCATGTTACATCTTATCGCTATCCATTTTAATCTTTCTGTCAATGGCTTACTCCTTTTAGTATTACGCTTATTGACAAAAATGTTGTATCGAAATAAAATTAAGAACAACCTTTTCCTTCAAGGAACATGTGGAGGAACTCGCTCTGCGGGCCCGGGTTGACCAAGTGGGAGGCCATACCATGATAATAAAAGTAAGATGTTAACACATCTTTGGGGTTTCTTATCACATTGATGACCTGAAATGAAGTAATCAAATCCGTTATTAACTTAGACGTTTCTATGACATCAAAGGTAAAAATGCGCCAAATCAGATTTACCCGCGGCTTCACTTCAAAGAAAGACAGAGGCATCATGTTGTACTGGAAGTGTGTGGTTAACATGCGTGGAGACGGCCTCTCTTCGAGGTTAAGGACGGAGGCCCGAGTCTCCTCCAGCCAGGGAACACGGTCCCAGGTAGGGAGAGTCTTAACAGAGGCTGGATCTCCTCCACTCATGATCAGAGGGACTATCTCCTGCGTCCAAGTCGTACCTGAGGAGTAGGTCAGCAGAAACATCCTGAAATCTGAAGTAAGACTTCGAAGACACAAAACTAGGTGACACTAAATCTATACACACTGTTCCTTCGAAGAGTGGATCGGGTTGCAAGACGTGTTGAGCAGTGGGGGGATTGGTGGGAGGAGGCCCTTGTGCATCAAATCCTTAAGAAACAGGTTCAGCTCATCAGCCCAGAATTCCTAGTTCATTTATTTCCGGGCCGTTCGGTAAGCGTCTGTCGCCCTAGTTTTTGCAGTGTGTCCCACAATGCTGGCACAAGACAGTCTTGTGTTGGTGGCATTACAAGGTCTATGTAATGCTTCACAACCTTAACACTGCTTTGACATGAATTAAAAGGAGCGCATGGAGAGATGCCCATTACCAAGAAGTACTACAGAGAGAGAGAGAGAGAGAGAGAGAGAGAGAGAGGTGGTCCTGAGCCTTCCTCGTAGCACTTATTGCACTCCCTCATATTAGTTGTTGCACTTACTGTATTTGTATCAGTTCGCTGCACTTATTGAATTTGTATTTAATCACCCGTTTACTGATAAAAAAATAAAAAAAAAAACTTATCCTATTCGTAGTAGTTTGTAGCACTTACATATATTCGAAGTATTAGTCTGTTGCAATTATTGTTTTTATCCTATTCGTAGTAGTAATTTGCCTCTGCACTATACTTTTGCTCTGGCTTATGCTTTAAGATGCTTGTTTAAGAAAGGAGATGCACTTATGACTTCTGGTGACTAGTAGTTCTCTTGAATACCTATGTTGAATACACTTCCTGTAAGTCGCTTTGGATAAAAGCGTCTGCTAAATGACTGTAATGTAATGTAATGTACCAACACCTTACGCTTGACTCAAGCGGCTTGAGTGTGCCAAAAACGTAACTGGGGTGCATTTACTTGCTTAATTGAAGGTTTAAAAAAAATGTTGCATGATGAAAACTCAATAGCCAAGTAAGAAAGGACTGCTTACCAGACTTGGGATATGTTGCAATGATGATATCATCTGGCCGAAAAGAAAATTCCTTGAAGTATTTCAGGCTCTGTGGAGTGTGATAATAGTTCGGGATATAGATCCCTTTGTAAAATGTGCATAGCTCTGCCTCAGTCATAGTCATGTCTTTACTGTGGACTGCTGATGCTCCTCTTTTCAGGTGAGGGTTTGTGGGTGGGGTGAGAGTTGTAGCACCGGTTTCCCTATAGGCCCACCTGATTTATGTCAGTTTGTCATTTGTACGCCTGTGTGTATCATTAGTCTTTAGAACCAGGAACAATCGTGCAAGTTCATTCTTTTCCAATTAAAACCTTAACTTACCTGACTGTGTCTGTAAGAACAGATCTGAACTATCACCACTCAGTGAACTGCTTCCTGTATGGGGGGGGTCTGAGAGTATTTTTGCAATTGCGTATTGGATTTTATTAATTTCAATAATTTAGACTTTTTTATCATCACAGAGACCTGGTTGTCGCAGGGAGACTGTAGTTCTCTGATTGAAGCAACCCCCCAGATTTTACACATCTCCATCAACCCCGGCTGTCAGGCAAGGGAGGGGGGGTTGCTGTTATCTACAGAAACAATTTTAAATGCAATACCATTCTACATAGCTCTTTCACTTCATTTGAACATCTTGGTTTTATAGTGAACTCTAAGGATCCAGTGATCATTTTAATAATCTACAGACCACCCAGGCCGAACAGTGTTTTTATCCAAGAGTTTGCGGAGTTACTTTCCCATGTGGCATCAAAGTACGACAAAATTCTTATCTTAGGTGATTTTAACATACTGTACATGCTCCCCCTAGGTCAAATCATCAAACGTCATAATGTCTCTTTTCATTGCTACGCAGACGACACACAGATATACCTTCCACTGAAACCCGACGACCCAAGAAGCCTAGCTGCTGTTATGGACTGTCTTAAGGATATCAACTGTTGGATGGCTCAAAACTTTCTTCAACTAAATAATTCGAAATCTGAGATCATTTTATTTAGTCCCCCAAACCCCATCACTCCTATTGTAAATGCACTTGGTCCTCTGTCTTTAAATATAAAATCCACGGCAAGGAACTTAGGAGTTCTATTTGATTTCACTTTCAGACCCCACATCACAAAAGTAGTCCAGTCCTGTTTCCTCCAAATCAGAACCATTTCCAAAATAAAACCTATCCTCACTCCCCCAAACCTGTAAAAAATCATACATGCATTTGTGTTTTCAAGACTGGACTACTGTAACTCCCTCCTCTCTGGCATTAACCACAAGTCACTCTCTCGCCTCCAACTGGTTCAGAACTCCGCAGCGAGGCTTCTTACTGGTTGTAACAGACGACATCACATCACCCCGATCCTGGCTTCTCTTCACTGGCTCCCTGTTCGTTTTAGAATTGATTTTAAGATTTTGCTGATCACTTTTAAAGCACGTCTGGGTCTGGCCCCGACATACATAGGAGAAATGTTGACCCCGTATGAGCCAGCTCGCAGCCTTAGATCCTCAGGTGGGGCCCTTCTGGTTGTTCCAAAGTCGAAACAGAAAACCAAAGGCGACCGTGCTTTTGCCATAAGGGCCCCTCGGCTTTGGAATGACCTGCCGGAGGAGATAAGGCTTCAGAATCAGTAATCTCTTTTAAATCACTTCTTAAAACACATTTTTATAGATTGGCTTTTATGTGATGTCGTCGTTTTATTGGTTCATTTTCATTTGGTCTTGGTATTTTATCTTATATTTGTTTACTATATTTTACCATTATCACTTGATTTTATTTATTTCATTATTTTATTATTCTATTTATTTTGTTTGTTTATTTGTTTATTTGATTGTCACTTGTTATTTCATTTTGTTTCTTATGCACTGTCTTGCTGGCTGGTCTGTCAAAGCACTTTGTAAACCTTGTTTTTAAAAGGTGCTATATAAATAAAGTTATTATTATTATTATTATTATTATTATTATTATTATTATTATTATCTAGATATCATCACACTGACATAGGGTTATAAAAATAACATTGATTAGGTGAGAAAGTTAAAATACAAAACAGTATGTTTTATACTGTACGTAATAACAAAAAGGTGTGGCAAACTCGCTCTCTAAATCTGTACATGATAATACATAACTTCTGGTAAATCTATTTCAATTTGGTGATAGCACAAAGAAATCAAAAACTTTAAAATATTCAAGTAAATCACAATGAACTGCATGTTGTTACAGGTTTATGTGCACCATTGTATGGTGTTGAATTTCATTAAGTATCTGCTTCTGCCACTGTTAGTTGTTTTTCCAGTCTCCAGCAATTCCTGAAAAACAACATGCCAAAAGAGGAATCAGATTACATTGGAAGGTAAAGGAAAAGTGTGTGAAAGTGTTGAAACAGGGTTCCCCTGAGGCAACCCAGTAAAATAGTCGATGGAACACTCACTAAAAAGAATTAACGCTAACCACTTCTAAACATCCCGAACAAGTTTGTTTGACTGGATTCCATCTTTGTCCTCTAAAGTCAAACCTCCAACTTGTCTGAACTACATCACAGGAATTCAAACGTACAGTGTTTACTGCCTTAAAGGCCTTAAAGCTAGGGTGGGCGAAAACAGCCGTTGAGATTCCGTCGCGTGCTCTCTGGCCTCTCCCTGCCACGCTACCTGCTGTAGCTCCTCCCACCGAACGTCAGTTATGCGCGTTCATGTGAATTCAGTTACATTGATAGGAAGACGAAACACGCAGGGACGCACCAACGTCGTTGCCAAGGTGACCGGACAGTCCCACAGCCAATAAGAACGGAGAATCGGAGCCTCGCTCTGATTGGTCAAAGTGTACATGAACGGTGGCAATTTTTGGGTGCGGCCCACAGAGGCAGGGGAGAGCAAAGTTATGAGCAGATATTCTCAGAGCACTTCACCTACATATAGCTGACTGGCTATTAGGACAGTTTTGCCAAATATTACAGTAAAGAAATGACCCACCCTAGCTTTAATGATCAATGACACAAAATATATGATAGGTTTACCCTCGGCTACACTTAAAAGAAAGATGGAGGCATCATGTTGTACTGGAAGTGTCTAGCTAACAAGCGTGGAGACGGCCTCTCTTCAAGGTTAAGGACGGAGGCCCGAGTCTCCTCCAGCCTGGGAACACGGTCCCAGTTGCGAAGAGTCTCAACAGAGGCTTGATCTCCTCCACTCATGATCAGAGGGCAATCTCCTGCGTCCAAGTCGTACTTAAACAACACAAACAATCGGTCTGCTGAATTGTATAGTTACACTAATGACCCATGTACATTGGTTATTATATATCTTTTGATTTATCTATTATTTTGGCCCTCCAAAATGAGCTACCTGTGTGCCATTGCACATCTACTACAAAGGAGTTAACATATGTTGCACACTCGGACAAAAAGGGACCTCCAGGCGTGCATACGTTTTTAAATAATAGTTTTACTGAAAGTACACATTCACTTCAGCGCTGACTGCACCCTGCAGGTGGCTTTGGTCATCTGACGCAAGCGTTACGTTGCTCTCTTTTCTCACCCGAAGGACCCCCCAAGCTGCCCGAAGCTCCAGCATGAGCTCCACTCACTGCAACCCAACATTCACCCATTAATCATTGTAGTTGCCATGCAGGTGAACACATGCCAGGTGATGACCAACAAATCCATCAGCAAACAATAAAAATAATAAATACATCAGAATATGGGGGTGTCCATGTCCAGCTACCACTATCATGTCCAACATTACTGTGGGCCCCACACATACAGTAGCAGCACTCATTCTTGTCCAGTGGTGCAAAGAAAAGTATAGGGACCTATCTAAGGAAGGAGTAAGAAAGTATTGTATTATCTTTGTCAAGGCATTCAATATAATAAATATTAAAGGTTACATGCATTCTTTACCTTTGCTAATTAGGTCAATTTTGAGTAAAAAGTAAACATTTTAAATGCAGGACATGTCCATCAAATGGAGTATTTTATTGCTCATTTTAATTTCAAGTAAAGGATTAAGTAAGACTGCACAATTCAAATATGTGTGACAGACTTCACAAAGTGTAAAATGTCCAAGTGACACTCAAAAAAGGGTTTGAGTGCACCACCACCAACAGGGACCTCTCTCCTACTTGGGGTACGTTGCAATGACGATATCATCTGGGCGAAACGTAAACTCTTCGTAGAACCTCAGGTTTTCTGGAGGGTGCAGAGATGAAGGCATATAGACCCCCTTGTACAGCTAGTATAACTCTGCCTCAGTCATAGTCCAATGAAAAAAAAAAATAGAATCTCAGCCGCTGGAGTAACTTTCAAACCTTTTAAAAACTAATGGAAGCTGTCCGGTGTTATGCCAATATTCAGATGTTTAAATGTGTGAAAAACTTGACAACAAATACATAGAACTGTTAATGTGTATTCAATTCTGTAAAGGCCTGACTAGATCTGTGAATGTGTAAACGACATTATGCAGGCAGGAGTTAGTCAGTTCATGTGTAACAATGAGACCTCCCTGAGTTGTAGCTGAGGACTCTATTGTAAGATCTCATGTACAGTAAATAAGAAATTTCTGTCCTGAAGTACTTTGCTGCAAAAGTTGGAAATACAGTCAAGTCATCAGTTACAACTCAGGCAGGCCTCTTCTTTACACATGATCCAACCCAGACGTTTGAGTGTGTGGATGATAGTTTGTGTTACAGCCACTAGGTGGAGATAGAGAGAGCAGGAGCCCCACAGGTAACTGATCTGTGTGTGGTGACCTGTGATGTGTGGTTGTAGAGGGTGTAGATTAACTGGAGTTATGACTGAGTATATTTAAATATGGAGGAACAATACTGCTTACACAAGTGTGTCACAGTGGTTGTTTTGGATTTTGACAAACTGAACCAAATCATTTTGGCTTAGGACCATCTGGAATTCCAAAATTCTCTACTGGACCCACATACTGATATCTACTAGAACTGGAGACACAGACAGTGTTTTCTATTCTATATTATAAATGCGTTATAACTGTGTTGTTATCAGTTAAAAACAAATACATTTCTTCAGTGGGACTGAATGGAAATCACACCAATGAAGGAATAAAATGTATTTATTGCTGAAACAGCAACGGACATGAGCTAACTATAAGAAACTGCTTTAAAAGCCTATGTGTAATTAATAATAACAAAGACACATTATTTTTCTATTATATATAATAAAGAATACATAATTACAATTAACTATGAATCCTGGCATGAAGAAAAAAATGAATTTGCTGACTCACTTTCTGTGACTATGAGCCAACCGGATAAAATAAGTGATAAATATTTTTTTTTTATGGTCCGTTTAGCAACAATATGTAATAACCATCACATATCAAATCACTTTATCCAGATGCTGAAAAAACCCCACAAAATCTAAATCAAAGATTAGCACTGCAATACACCTAAGTGGTGCTTGTAATTTATGACAAATAATGCTGATGCAGTGATGTCATTTCCGGGTGAAAGTTTGACCTGAAATCAATTAAGTTGGTCTTGACTACAGCCCTGTTTAGAAGTCTTCTACTGCTTAAAACGACAACTGGACCAAAAATAGCAGCAGTGATGTTTGAACCCAACCACAACAAATGAATTCACAACGTTTGAAATTCTCTGGAATGCAAACCTCAGGTATACACGTCAATCATTTATATCACGCTATCACAATGTACTTGAACAAGCTGCAAGACTACAGCGGCTTAAACCTGGTGCTCAGTCCAACAAGAAAATAGTGCATTTTTTTTTTTAAATCTTCACAATCACGTATCTTTTTGTTAAGGTCCATGTCCTGAGCTTGAATGTTGGAAAAGCTCTTAAAGTCATCTTTAAGTGCGCTCATGGTGCATTTAAAGACGCTGTCAGCAGTCGGTCTGTAAAGCTTCGGCCATCCAGTCAGATCGGGCCACCAGTAACCTGAGTCTGTCCCCCGAAGACTGGATCAACTCCTTTCCACTAACAGAGACACAGAGGTGGAAGCGATAGTTAAAATAAATTATTTTATTTAAATTTAAGGTTTGTCAGATTTGAATCATTCTCACCTCTGGTAGTCCAGTCCCAGCAAACTGACTCCGTTAACGGCCAGGATCCTGTCTCCTGGTGCCAGCCTCGCACACCGGGCTGCAGGGGAGTCCGGCACTACGGCGCGGACGAAGATGCCTTTCACCCTCATGGAAGTGTCCTAGAAGATGAGGTCAAAGGGTCTGTAACTTTTGTAATCCCTTATTAAAAGGAAAATTGTCTTCCTTTCAAATTTTTCTCAAGCTGACCTTAGATATCAGTGTTCCCACAATCCAATTTGTTTGAAACCAATGAAGTTATTGTAGGAAAACAACAATTAGTGCTGTATAACCACATAACTTGTAATCTGTGGGTCAAAATATGCAAAACCACACACAGCGCTTATATATAGTGCAACTGAGAACAGATCTACATTCAATAGCAATGTGCAGAATGCTTTTAGATAGCAACTAAATCTGAAACTGGTAACTTGCTTTAGTTCACTGTCATTTTATCTGCATGGTTGTGTTTTGCCAAGACTGAAACATTTATTGTGGTTGAATTCACCGTTGCCGCGCCACTATTCAGTCTTTCACAGCAATGCTAACGCCCTTGTGTTGAGCAGGTTTAACGTGTACCATGTTCACTATTTTTTGTTTAACATGCTCAGATTTTGCTACTTTACAAAGTTGTAGGTTTCATTTCAACTCGTATTAAATGCGAAGTCTGCGCGGAATTTCTTTTTTTAGGGTGGAAAAGTCTTTAGATAACACAGTTATAACACATTTATATTATAGAACATAACGGACCCTTTTGGGGTTGCCACATGATATTATATGACATAATCTTGCAGAGTTCAGAAAGCTCCAGTGGCTTTTCCCAGCCGGTGTCTTCTTCTTATTGTTCATACTTTGTCCATGTTCTTTTCCCCCATTGCTGCACTGTCTGTGTCTCCAGTTCTTGTAGATTTTTGAATTTTTGAATTCCACAAGGTTGCTTGCCCTAAGCCTAAATTATTTGGTTCAAATTATTTGGTTGTAAAAAATCCCAAACAACCACTGTGACACACTTGTATGGACAGTATTGATCCTCAACATGTAAATATACTCTTATTCAACTTTAACTCCTCTCCCCTTCACCAGTTAATCTACACCCTCTACAACCACACATCACAGGTCACCACGACACAGATCAGATCAGATACCTGTGTGATGACAGGCTCGTTATTTATTAAGGGCGCTTACTTCCACGACACTGAATAAAGGCACTGAAACTCCATTGTCTTTATATCAGGAATCCACCAACTTTACCTCTACACTCCTGCTCTCTCTATCTCCACCTAGTGGCTGTAACACAAACTATCATCCACACACTCAAACGTCTCTCCATCTCCTCTAACGCCGTGTGCACGCAGGCATGAGTGGGTTGGATCATGTGTAAAAAGACCATAGGCCATCCTAAGTTGTAACTGATGACTGTATTTCCAGCTATTGCATCATGCAGTATTGAAGAATACTACAAACTAGTGATTTCAGACCATAAACTGTTTACTGAGGTAATAAATCAATAGGGAGGGTCATTTTCTCATAGACTTCTTTAAACCAGAGGAGTCGCCCCCTTCATAACAGGGGGGTTGCCGCCTAGTTTGCAAGTGAGAGTTTCTTAAACTTTCTTGTTGGTCTTTAACGAACGTCTCTTCCCATAAGCCCTAGATCATCGCGAGATGAACATCACAGTTTGATAAAACTCCCTGAGTGCGTTGAGGGGTCGCTGTGAGCTCAAACTTGTCTTAAGTAACAGCAGGACAGAGGTTGAACTATGAACTGCAAGGTCTACATCACAACACTCACCCTTGTGTCAACCAGGGCAAGACCAAGTCCTCGTTCACCTCGCTCCAGCTCCAAGCTAAACACCTCATCATTACTGTCATCTTCATGGTCACCCGCCTCTTCCTCTTCCTCCTCCACCTCCTCTTCCTCTTTCAAGTCGACAAATCTCTTCACGTGGCAGTCCGACCTCAAACGGTCTTCTTCCAGTGCAGCGAGACATTCAAACACTAATCCACCTATGGAGAAAACAAAAATGACACACTCAGTTTTCTTTTACCGCAGACAAATACAAACAGTGACGTAGTTCTGTTCTGTACCTTCATCATGTGCGTCTACAGCAGAAGACCAGGAAAGCGACTCGCCTTCGCCCTTCATCCACTTATCAACAGGATCTATGAGGTGGGGGGTGTTGGGCGGGGTGAGGAGACAGGAGGGGTCCAGAGCCGACCTCCTCGTGTTGCAGGTCTCTCTGGTCTGCAGCTCCACATCTCTTAGCTTGCGGGACAAAAGGAGGACACCACAGGAGGCGAACTCGTCCGGGTGTCGGGTGGAGGAGGGAGAGGGAGGCGATGGAGGTAAGGCACCAGAGGTAGTGGAAGGGGACTGGCTGTCACTGACAGCAGCTTGAGATGAGATCACCTCAACTGACGATGTGTCCACGGTTTCCAGACTGGCCTTTGGAAGGACCTGCAGCTCTATCAGTTCAGCCTCCATAAGACGACATATAGACCAGTTAGGATGAATTAGAAAAGCACATTTGAAAATTAGCATGCTTCATCAAGGGGAATGCCATCAATTTTACACATCAAAGTGTGTTTTTAGAGCAGTACTACCGCATGTGTGGAAACTAAATGTATTAAGCCTCTTTGGTCTCCAGAGGGAGCTGTGTGTCTGATATATTGCCTCAAGTGATGCTACTTGACTGTACATATGTTGCCACAGCCTTTATGGTGCCCACTTTTTACCAATAATCTTACGTGAATCATATTTCCCAACCGCTGTCAGTATTATCTATATTGACCAGTATGTAAAAATCAAAAGGTGTGTACCTTTTGCTCCTCAGTAGCTGTGCTCTCATCGGGCTGCGAGTCCGAAATGGCCGCCATGACCTCTTTGAGCTTATCCAGCTGTTCCCTCAGGGACGCATCTGTTACCTGCCCGCCCAGTAGGAACTGGTAACCATCATCAGGCAGCACCAGAGGATGGTTGGTGTCGAAACTCTCCAGGATATCAGCTGAGGAAAGAAAAGGGTCGAATTTTGAGGATTAACATATTCATGATTGGTATGAGAGTAAGGCAGGCAGAAGAGTAGACCAGTATGTGGACCTCTCACCAGTTTCATGTGCTGCGGCCCAGTCCTGAGCAGATGGAGTCCAGGTGTGTCTGAAGGGGGATGCTGGGCTGTAAAGACTCAGCAGGTGGTTCAGCTGGGCCGGACTCAGGGCAGGGTAGTCAGACCGCAAGGACACCCAAGATGTCTACACACACAAGATGTCACACACACACACACACACACACACACACACACACACACACACACACACACACACACACACACACACACACACACACACACACACATACATACGTTCTAGTTAGAATGTCATGGGGAAGCTGAATTACCTTGCCACCCTTATTTATACATTTTACCCCCATGATTGGTCTAATCCTTTACCCTAACAGTAGGAATATTTAACTATTTATTTTGATCATGAAACAATATTCACCGTCAACATTTTCACTGATATGGTCGAAAAATAATTCAGGAAATTTTTCGATCAAAAGAGAATTTTTTGATTTTCTTCTTAATATCTATATATCCATAGCACTAGAATTCATGCTGCACATTCCTTTAAAAAAGTAAATAAACCTGTTTTCTACAAGTCTACAATTAGTTTTTATAAATAAAGGTATTATTCAGAACAACTCTTTTTTATTTAAATAACTTCATTATTCACAACAAATCTTGATGAATAAATGTAGTGCTTTGTTGCGACCATAGACTTTATATAATTTATTAGAGATATATTTATACAGTCTAAACTGCTCAAACTACACACACAAAGTCCAGATGAAGCAGGTTAGTTGATTAGTTTAATTTAGTATTTGACTCTTAATAAATAGCATAAGAATGTTTTGTTTTTCAAAATTTTAACTTTGACTGTTGTTTGTTAGTTAATGGGTATATAATGTTACACAGAAATACTCAAGATTTGAAACAGATATCATTTTTCGCCCACTCTGCAGAAATCACACCACTTAATCCTCATCCTGTTATGTCTCTGGTGATTATTTATAGTTGGATTAACCACAATTCAGCTGACCGTGTACATGTGTGTGTGTGTGTGTGGGTGTGTGTGATTTGTACCTGCAGTAAATTCTTTCTAGGTGTAGCCAGCAGATTGATAGCGGACGAAAGTGTGTGCGTGTGCTCCAAGGCCAGTTCTCCCAGTCCGGCTGCATGTGCCCAGTCCAGGAGCAAGTCAAGATTGGCCCTCATGCGTACGCCTCTGGCCCACTGGTAGTATCCTGGCTCGGAGCCTGTGTGCACATCAGGAGAAAGTCATCTTTAAAATCAACTCTTCATTAATTCGCTGAATTTGCTGTCTTTCCAGCGCACCAAATGTGTATTATTCCACGGCTGAAAGTAGTCCCAGACAAATGCACTATTCTTCTGCTGTTTGAGTAGCGTTTGATAAAGTGCCCAGTTGTTTAAGGAAATTACCAGGCTTTTTTAAAGATTTATGTCTCCAGTGGGCTGAGTGTTAAAGCTATCTATCCATCCATCTGTCCGTCCATCCGTCTACGCATCTATCTATCTACATTGGTGTATTCTAAATAAAGTTCCCATTCAAAAAAAAAACTGATTTTCATCTACATTTTGAGGGAGCGTATTTTCTCCTGGATTACGTTTGTATTTGACGTATCGCAAATGTGTTTAATCAAAGTCCACATAAGTCAATGTAAGGTGTAGTTTGGAATGAATGGACCGGTCAAACACAGGACTTTCACCCAGGAGACTGTTTTTTTTGTCCTGTGTGAAACAAAAGTAAGTAATCATTTTTAAGCCAAAAAACTATATTTTACTTAACCCAACCTAGTAGTTTTGTTGCCTAAACCTAAACGTTTGTAGAAATGTTGGTATGAAACATATTTTTGATTCAGAAACGACAAGATTCAATGTATAGCTGGTTTGGAGAAACATACAATGGCAACATTTTATTTTGGCGACTGGATCGAAACTCCAGACGTACAGCAAAAGTTATGTCACAAAGAATTATCGGCCAGAAAAAGTGTGTGGGTTAGTGAGTTTAGGAGTTTCTAGCCTCCAGTGATTCTGAGCCTGCACGCTCCTCTGTGTGCCGAAATAATCCACGTGGACTCTCGTGCACTGTTACCTCTCTCCATGAGTGAGTTGAAGAGTGACGCGTTGATAAAGTAGAAGAGGTAGCCAATGAGCTGCGAGGAAATCTCTGGGTGGAGCTGACAGTCACGCAGCAGTCTCCAGGTCTCGGTCAGAACGTCCACGAGATGCTGGATCTCACTCGGGACCTGAAGTCCACCCCTACCCGGGACCCGAGCGCTCTCGGCAGTTGCCCGCAGGTCTGGACCTTCCCTGAATGGGTTGCAATCCAGAAGGGCCGGCAGGACGGGGTAGAGAATCTGATGAGACAGAACCAGTTGAATAAAGGGAACTGTGCAACTCAGTATGAGAGTGACTCACTCATCCATGTGGAACCAGAGATTGTTGACAATTCCTGCGGGTCCATTTGAGGTTGGAAAAGTTAACGTTGTGTGGTAGATGTTCTGATCACTGGGATAAACTAAAACATGGAACCCTCCTAACGCAGATTTCAGACCACCCATATTGTCTGTCTGTGTTTCTCGCACTACCGCCTAGATGATACGAGAGAAACCAGCAGAAATGAGAGAGACAGTTCGGAACATTTCCTCCTTTTTCAGCCAAAGGTCCTCACTGCTTCTTGAAAGCGAGTCTGGACAACGATAGCTTTGTTCGGGCTAATTGTACACAGACATCCCCCTTCCCCTCAAATCTCACTCTTACACCCACCACGCTTCCGAGGGCCAGCGCCGGCTGTAGATCCACATTCCTTAAAATAGCTGAATATGGCTAATGTGGGCTTGGCATGCTGCTGCAACAGGACTGCTGAGTGAAGAGTTCTGGAGGAATCCACCCTGAGCAGATCGGTTTACATCTACTGTAAGGCCCCGCGAGCCAGAGCAGGCCGAACACGAACAGCAGAACACGACAGCCACGGCTCCCGTCACACATGAGACAATGGAAAAGGGCGACTTATTAATCTTACATCTCTTCTGGTTGGAAAATGTCTCTCAGCGGAGCCAAGCCAGAGGAGATTCATTCATTCTGGGATCACCACATGCATCCATGGCACGCATTATCCAAAAATAAATAACAAAGAGCGCATGCCGTGTTGTCTGCTTATTTGTGCATTCATTGTGATGGACAAGCAAACAAACAGTCTGCCCACAAGCCTGTCAAAGCGGCTCTGTATCCACCCTGACATGTCGTCAGTTGGAATGGCTTCTCACCAGTGGCGCCTCTTGTTTTCCATCCCACAGCAATTACCCCTCTCATCGCATGGACGAGCGTGAAATACTCCAAAGTAAACAGAGATTTAAGAAAATGATACCACACAGCACAGCAGGGGTACTATGCAGTGTTTCCATTCAATTGTTTGAAGTTCTGAAGTGTTGCAAAAAAAAAAATGCGATTAAGGCGCGTTTCCATCCACTGGTTTGGCGCAAATCATTTCGTACACTGTAGTTTGGTCAGAAGTTGGCGCTATAGGCTACGCATGGCTGTAATCCACCAGTAAACAGAGCGGAAGAGTAGGGGTTGCAAACTGGAAACAAAACAAGTCACCTTCAAAAAAAGCAGAGATGTCTTCAGGAATTTGTTTCAATCGGTCAAGTTTTATTTGTTCTTTTATGTCAGCTACTATTGGGCATGTTTCACACGTTATGGAAATATCAGAGAAGACGCCTAGAGCGCAAACAGCAGACCAATCATGTGAGTAAAATGTTTGCTCTGTCAAAACTTATTCGGCAAAGGTGAAGTTTTATTGAATTTTGTTTTTGCAAACAGCTTTTCTAATGCGAAACGGGGCTACTTTCTGTCTTGTTTGAAGGGAGGTAAAAAAAAAAGGAGAAGATGAAGTTAAGCTCAGTCTTCTCTTGTTTGCCTTGTTACAACCTGGAACATTAAAACCTGCCCTGCACAAACTCAACCCTGGGTCCCACATAATGAAATGAGCACTGACAAATCACTACGTCAACTCGCTGCACTGGTGATACATTCTAGAGTAAATCATTAGGGCCTTAGCCAGATTACTCCTCAGCTTGGCAACGGTGACTTCACCACATTCCTCACAAAATCTGGCCTGTCAGTCCAGGAAAAGATGTGGATAAGAGCCCGCTGTGAAGTGACAGTCATGATGGATGACATGACACGCCCGGATGAACTGGTGAGAACAAGAAAAACTGGGACCATGTCTACACTGGGCCAGTTAAATCTAAAAAATGCTGTTTCCCCGTGAAGGCTGTGTACTTGCACCACAACAGCATTTTTGTAGAAATCTCCATCCACATTGAAGTTACCGCTCAATTCCTCCTCCTTTCTAAAAAGTTATTGTTAATGATCCCCATCGATGCCACCGGGTCGGATTCAGCGCAAAAGGCTCATCCTCCAACCAGGAGCAGAGCTTCGCCTCGCTGCCCTGCTGGTCCCTACTAGGAGCCAACACCGACACCATGCTGCTGGAGGCACAGGCCGTTTTGCTGGGCCTGCTGTTTGGAAGGTAGGCACGGGAGAACCAGAACCAGGACTGCACTAAGCAGACTGTCAGATCCTGGTACAGCAAAATGAGAGGTTTCCTAAAGAGACTCTGATGCTCTGAAAAACGCTACGGTGTTTGTCCACAGGGACCGCCAAAATCAACAAAAAAAATGAAAGTTCCTTGTAGTAGCTTTAACTTTTACCTGCTGACCATTAGCATGTTAGCATAGTCACTGAGAGAATCTTCGCATAGTGATGTTAGCAGTTAGCTAAAAGCACTCTAATTCTGTGCATGCATTTTAAAGAAAAATTCTACAAAAAGTCCAATAAGTCCCAATAGTTTGCAAACCTAAAACCACACAAACCCTTTTAATGATTAATCATCTGTACATCAGAATATATATATTTTTTGTTGTTCAGCTACTTCATGCTAAATGGACTCTCAAATCATCATATGTACAATTGAAAGACTTACTTTCCACTTCTTCAAAAACTCCCAGCTCGCTTTTTTCACCTGAATACTTTTAAATCTCCCAACGTTAAAAGCCAGAGGAAAAATAACTGCTCTCTAATTATCTTTGGCTTCTAGATAGACAAGACATAACATATGATTCAGGGCCAAACTCTTGTTCCCTGTAATATGCATGCAAGTCCTTAATTCTTTTTTTTTTGACAAGACAATCAAACCATTTCCCACAACTTTAATAAAAGCTTACTTATAATAATGTTATTATTTCAAGACCAATTACCTTGTACCCAACCCACATCTCCTTGGCAAACTTTTAAGTTGTCAGGAGAGGAGAACTCAGACGTCAAATTGAAATTACACCCTGCAGGTTCAAACTTCATGAACATGGTGTGATATATTTTATGGATTATTTCTGGATTTACTGACAAACCCCATCTGGAAGTCATTTGGTTCATCGGGCAGACTTGCTGAGAGAAATACATGCCTTCTGGATCAGGTAGTTAGATAACCACATCCTTCTGCACTGAGCAAAAACAAAAGTGCTGCCTGAAACGTGCAGGACAGCAACTATTCAGGAATTCCTTTGGTCTTCTCTTAAGAGATACAAAGTCATATCACTGACGTCCTTCCTGCGTGGGATGCTGATACAGAAGAGGCATTCAGGTCATTGGAGGGTCTGTGCAGGAGAGAATCTGTGGACATGCAGCTATGATACCTAGTTCAGCTACTGACTGAGGAGGAGTACTGTAAAGAGGCCAGTCTCATCATTAGTATTTTTTTTGGATGGTGTTTTTCTACACACAACCACAAAGCTCAACTGGAAATTGGTCTGAAACTTTCCCGGCACGCTTCCATGTAATGACATGGGTGTGGTGCTTCGAAACTGCACACAACTGAATTGTGACTACAATGATATTCTCTTCTTTTCCTAGTCACACACTGTGAGAATAGAGCTTGATACAAACACAGTCAAATACAGCATTTAAAACGGTGGTGTCAGTAAGCCTGTAAACCTGTGAGGGAGAGATAAATGGAGTTTTAATCTCAGTCCTCTATTCATTACTTCCCAATAAAGCAGGCTTATAGGCATTTTGTTTTTGGAATCACTGGGCAAAACTGTTATGATAACATTTTCTGGCATATCGTAATTCAAGTGCTCTGAGAGAAAACTTAACTTTTGCACCTCGTCTTGGCTCTGTTCCAAGGCTTTAGAAAAAGTAGCCTGTGACGGGAGACTTAGATTGGAGTTCAGGTGAAAGCCTGATTCAACGGTGGAATATATATCCTGCAGGAAAAGTTGCTATTCCAGTCTGACAATATCAATGAAGCGTTTTGGAGATGGAGAGAAAATGTACCTTCTGGTGACAGCTACGGGTTAGAAGAAGGCTTAACTATTAGCATTATCTCTCCATCTGTGATCACTCCTCCGATAATGTAGCTCGCTAGAGTCTCGAGGGACGAAGGATGATTTTTGAAATTAACGACTCGTAAAGGTTACTGTATGAGGCTTGCCTGGTGGGAGGGGCTGAGGACCATAGACTGTATATAAGAAGGTGACGTAGTCATCGTAACGTCACCCATTGGTTTGTGGACTGCTGTTATGAAGCTTCCAGTCAGGGGATTGTGCTGTCGCCATCTTGGAATATTGTTTGTTATTGTTTTTTTCTCAACCAATAAAGGGACGTTACCATATATGGAATGCGGGGGATTGAGAAGTGATGCAGTATAAGGCTCTGGTAGCGGCATCTACTCTATTGGACTCTAAATGGACCATAATTTACTAAATGAACATCATGCTGTATTGAATAAGACTTGAAACTAGAGATTGAGACCATAAACTCATGTTTACAATGTTTACTGAGGTAATAAATTAAGAGAGAAGTAGGGTCATTTGCTCATAGACTTCTATACAATCAGATTTCTTTTTGCAACCAGAGGAGTGCTGGTCAGTAGAGAGAATGCAAGTTTTACGACACTTTCACTCGGACGAACCGGAGGCTGCCCCCTGCTTAGGACAGAGAAGGGAGTGCTATTTAAACATATTGGCACTTGAATCACAATATGCTGAAAGTTTATTGGAATTTTTGTTGTAAAAAAACTGCCTATCCCAACTGCCTAACCATTAATAAATATTCTAAGAAAATTCAGCAAATAGGGTACAAAAATAAAAGCAGAAGGAATTATTGCCGTCTTGTTAGTTGTTATGGCTAACGTGTTAGCAATCGATTCTCTAATTACACATTGAGCGGGCACTGTAACATTTTTTCTGAGTTGTGTGTGGGGCCACCCAACAAATCCAATATTACCAATAAGTCCAACATTCACTCTCAGTTTTAGCTCTATTTTTGGCTTCCACCACTATCTGTTTCCTTTGCTGCTAAATGGTTGCTCCACTATGTTCACCAACTAGTCTCTAACTTTGTGCATCTGCTGTTTGTTGCTCGGCAGTAAAGCGTGCAGTGGGTTTATCAGTTTTTTTTCATCACAACAGCCGTCTGCTGCTACTGTAAAAGAGGGTGATGACAACGGTGGGACTGAATGAAACCAGTAACATTGGTAAAACGCTCTGTAGAGCTGCAGAGTCAAGGGATCTTTCTCTAACGGCAGTTACGATGAGCAACTGTTCCTGGTTAATTGTGTCTTTCAGCATTTCACACTGGCAATACATGTATTTGTCTCTCATTTGTTCTGTGCTGAAATATTATAGGTTGCAATGTAAAGCTTCCTTGGCAGCGCCTGGGGATCCATGGCTTGATTTCTTCATCCTCCCCCAACACACCCACACACGCACACACCCACACACACACACACACACACACACACACACACACACACACACACACACACACACACACACACACACACACACACACACACACACACACAAAGGGCCCTTGGTGTCCTGTCTCTCTCCCATGTCAGAATGCCACAAGTGTGGTCTGGCAGATTGGCTGGTTGGTCTATTAGTGAGCTGTCAGAGTGGCTAACTGGGCTCTTTATTCTCCGCCCGTCTTTAATTATTTTTTCTTTTTCTTAAACGAGACATCATAATCATCTGCGATAGGAACCGACAGAGCCGTCACACAAGCCTGCTTTGACTCCTGTCCTTTGGCCAAGAAAAGTTCCTTGTTGCTAAGGTAGATGGTTAACTTTCCCATTCCCTAAGTTCAGTGTATGCTTTAGCTATGTGCTTGGTCATCCTCTCACCTTGGTGATGTAGTACACACACTGCTGGAAGGTGAGCATGATGACCTCCTCCAGGACAGCCATCGTCTCCTCAGTGGCTGAACGGACACCAGACAGACGTAGCGCCAACAGGGCTGTAAGTCACATGCATTATTAAATGACACAGCTGTAGCTCAGAGACATATTTACATATTGAATGTGTGTTTTAGTTTCACATGGGCAACTTTAAACCCTTTGTTAGTGATATATTAAAATAAACTTTGGTCTTTTTTTTTACCCAGAAATATTTGAATATGTCAGCAGTTAGCTATCCTCCCACCAAAAAGTGTTCCAGCGAGTAGACAGACTGCCGGGTAAAACATTTTTTGTATTAGTTTCATAAGATAAGATAAGATAAGATAATCCTTTATTATTCCCGCAGCGGGGACATTTACAGGATTACAGCAGCAAAGAGGATAGTGCAAACAAGAGACATCGATCATAAATCTCAACCTGCTCCATCTTGCAGGGAAAGACGTCTGCAACCAACCCATAAACCAGATTTGACTTGATAAGACATAAAAAATGGGAACCTAGTGTAGCTTTAATTCTTCACATGGTCACATTATCATTGTATTAAATTCCTTGCTCAATAGGTGACTGACCCAAGTTCTCCACCTCCTTGCTCTCGTCATTTTCCGTTCCTCTTTCATCATCTTCCTGTCCCTGCTCTTTTCTGGTTCTCCACTCTAGAATAAGAGGCAGCTGGCACTGGATGAACTGCAGAAGCTCCAGACTGTTGGACATCCACACCGCCAGGGGGCACAGTCCTAAGATCGCCTCGGGCCGGCTGAGAGCCTGAAGGTCCTGCGGGTTTGGGCCTTCACTGCTGAGACTGCAATACACAGAAGGAGATCTGCAGTGTTAGTCTGTGAACTGTGATACGAGTGTAGCTAAAGACAAACAGTAAGGTGCTCTTACATTTCAGGTTGAACTGCAGCTAGGTCTTTAGTGTGCTCCTGAATGACAAGGAAAAAAAAGGCTTTGCAATGAGGTCATCAATTGTAATATCATAGTCACAAAACTGCAGATGGCAATAAAGGAAAAAAAGGCATTAAATGGTAAATTTAAAAATCAAGCAGACCACAGGTAGGTGCTAAATTCCTAATTCTGGGCATATCTATGATGAGGGCTTTCCTCCGCACGGATCTCAACATGGCGTAGGCTGAGCTGGCAGCTAGCGACTAACAGTGCAAACAACTGCAACAGTGCTGACAGAGGTAACAGTGTTACCCTGAGGGGAAACTAGAAGGTGGGTGTTGCGCTTCCACGACAACCTCTTGGGTCGGGACCAGGCGGCAACCTGCGGTTCTGCTGATTGAAGGATGGGTCTAAAAATTGGCATTCTCTCTAATAAGTCAGATTGTATGAAAGTCGATGAGAAAATGACCCTACTTCTCACTTGATTTATTCCTTCTGCAAATATTGTGAACATGAGTTTATGGTCTCAATCTCCAGTTTCAAGCTTTCTTCAATACAGCATGATGTTCATTTCGTAAATTATGGTCAAATTTTGATTGATTATAATTTACATTTAAAAAAATATCTAAATTACTGCCAGGGACCTGGATGTCCCAACCAGCCAATCTCCTAAAACACATTTTCCCCTCAACTCACCCACACGGCACTCTGAACCCCGCTTGCAATAAGCAACAGCAGCCTGCGCAGGTCTGAAGTATGAAGAGATGTGGACGAATACTGCATGCACAGACACAGTAAAAATGCAACTGTCAATGGTGGTCCGTCTCTGACGCTGGTCCTTCCCATAGCAACTATTTCCTTGATGATGCGCTCCTCATCCCCACCCTCGTACTCCAGAGTCGGGTTGTGCTGTTCGGACGATTTTAAAAAGGGAAGGCGTCTGTCTTGGGGGCTCTGGAGGTCGGCAGAGGTTGTGATGCAGGTGTCGCAGAGGATAATTTCTCTAGTATGGCTCGTTGTAATGGGAGAAGAAGTGTGACCCAGAATCCAGGGGACAGCAGTCATGCTGGGCTCAGGAGCAGCATTGTCCTCTTCCTTTGTTTCCAAGAAAGAAACAAGAATCATGAAGCATGACTTATAAGTTTGAATTTTCTCAGTTTAGGAACCTTGGAAAACGAAGATCTTAACACATAGAAAATTACAGTGAATATTTTCCCTTTCTCACCTTGTGCATCGAGGCAAAGGGATCCTTGAACAGAAACAGGTAGCGCTGTCCCATCCCGATGACGTCACCAGGGTTAAGCTGCACTTCTTTTTTTAGCACTTCGCCATTCCTCGTGACGGCGGCGTTGGGACAGGGGCATAGAAAGGTAGGGCCTCCGACGCCATGGCGCTGGAAATGGCAGTGCCTCGGAAGGATGTCGGTTGCAAAGAGAAGGGTGTCCGGCTTTGTCCCGTTGTCGTGATCGCTCTGCCGACCGAATGCAATGTTTGGCCCGGCGAGTAGGTAGACGACAAAGTCCTGAGTGCAGAGAAAAATGACAAGTTACCACACTATCTGCAACAACCGAGTAGATCTTCTCCATTCTTTAGATTTTTGTCAAGAAATCATTCCTGTACTGTTTAATCTAATTAGGTTTTTTATCGGTATGTTCCTGCAGGTGCCGATCTTTTCTTCTCCGATTGATCAGACGGCTTATACTCATTAGCCAGCTCACCTCTTTTGCTGTTTCACCTTATAAAGGCGATACGGCTACTATAGCTTGTATGGCTGTGTTAGCAAACAGTTTATTTTTCCCACACCCAGTAGACACGGAACGACATTGTCGTTCTTTGATGCCCTGTTTCTGGCCACCTGACCAATCTATGTCCAATATTCACTTTCCTTTTTAGCTCTGCTCTGTTAGCATGGCGTCCACCACCAGGAATGTGACATCAGTCTCTCTCAACGCAAGCAGTCTGACCATGTGGAGGAATTAGAATACTTGATCCAAGCCTGATTAGACACACAGTCTTTTATTAATCACAGAGTTGCGAGCACAATTCGCAGGGATTATTATGTTTGACATTCCCCTCGTGATGCATGTATTTTCCAACAGGACAGATTTAGCCAGCTGAATTAATTCAAAGATAAACTCCCTAAATCTTGTTCACAATTGTGTTTCTCAATGGTGATTATATTCTTACATCTTTTGGGAAAACAACGCTGACGCAGAGCCTCTGGGTTCCTGCACGTGTGTGGCAGTTGCTCGCCGTTAACACCATGTGTAATCAGACAGGAAGCAGTGCCAGGGTTGTATTTTTCTGTTTCCTGATCAGTGTTTTCACACTTTTTTTTCTACGTACTGTTTGCTGACCTTTCCGAAAATGATTCTCCCTCTATCTCTCTCTTTATCCTGAGAAAACATTCTGTTAGAGCGCTTTACTGTGAGTAAAGGGCATATTGCAGTCATTACGCCACAGATCAATTTAAATGTAATACAATTGTAACCAGTAACCTCTTAGTAACTGTAGCAAGCCTGTCAAGCTTATGCAGCTTACAATATAAAGGGCAGATTTGAGCAATTTCTAAAACAATGGGTCTCATTTGAGAAAAAGCAGCCTCTCATTTCTAGCTAACAACCGTTAATTGTAGTGGCTGAAATGATGAGTGGCAGAATATGTAACTAGCTAGCTAATTAAACTTAATTTATCCCCATGAATTGGTTGATAAAGCCATCTCCGGACTCGTGTATAACTATAGTAGTTTTGTTTTGGCCCTGTTTGGTCGCTTAGCTAGCCCGCTCCTATTTTCAAACAGGCTATATTTCAGTAAAAGGGTTGTTTAGCATGAGGGCTATCTAATGTGTTTGGTAAAAACCTCTATCTCAGCTAATGTTGCCTGGGGTTGCTAGTGTGAACTTCTAAAATCTAATAAAGAGCAGGAGCTGTAAATGTTAACTAACTCTGGTAGCATCCAGGACCAGCTTTTACACGCTGAGAAAATACTACAGATTGAAAAGGCTGTTCTTGCTAGTCCTGAATGGGGCTTTTTTTTTTTATGTAACCTGTAACCATACAAACTAATCTGTATTTGGTTAATGATGTACTCCATGTCCTTGGAAGTAATGCTGGGTTATTGGTAAACTAGTTAGTTGAACATGCTAACGATTGCAGCTTACGTTGGTGCAGTTAACATGCTGTTAAAACCCATTCCTTACTACTGTTGTTGCTCTTGTATTTTTGATTTTTGAAAAGGCAAAGAAATGCACCAACCCCCAAACTCATTAAATGCCACAATTCCCTTTCTGGGGAGGGATTTTAAAAGTCAATAGAAATGGGAATGGCTGAGCATTCTGGGGTGGCGCCATCATCTTTGCAGTATTGCTTACGTAGCTACAGTATCCGTCAGAGAGAGGTTACAGGATGACATGAAGTTCGCATTGGTTCTCTCGACAAAAAGCTAATAGGATTTTTCAAGCCATTTTGAATTATTTCAGAAAATAAACTCTGTGGCAAATACAAGTGTATGATGCACGTTTTGTTCAGCTAGATAATCTGTTGAATCAAATGAACAATACTTTTAGGATTTTGAAGCATGAATGCATCGTCAGAAGTAAAAGCTAGCGAACTATATCGTGATCGCATGAGCGTGGGAATTCACAATGAGGCTGTAGTGGTGACTTTTTGTAGTCTTATTAAGCCACTTGTTAGCAACCGCCTTTACTAAGACATGAAAAAGCTTCAAAAATTCACAAAAGGGGTATTCACTTCAATTTTTAGAACACAAAGTTAGAATCTCTTAAGCTTGTGTTAAACACAGACCTTATTTCAGGCATTTAACCAACATCCCATTTGAAAAAAATATCATTGACTTTGAGGGAAGTGGAAGCGCAAAAAAATAGCTGATTCATTTCTGGCTTAAAGGCCTCATTTCTGCAGTACTATCTGTCATGATCTATCACTGTTAACCGGGAGTTTCATGCCAATCCAAAGCCATAGAAGAGCTAAAAACTGTGACTTTTACTGCCAGAACCAAGGGTTGACCAAAATAGCCCCTCCACCTTCCAAACACTGTCACACATCTGAATGAGATACCTGTGCCAGGCTGCAGCCCTGCAGCAACAGCAGGTACGGACAGTCGTGAGGAGGGTGAATGGAGTACTGTGTGGTGTTATCGTCGCTGCTCTCCGTCTCCTCCCTCTCCGACTCCTCTCTTTCCCGCCAGCCCCTTGGCCTCGGCGGACAGAGGCCCTCTGTTTTGGGCTGCGACCCGGAGGGGACGGCTGGGCTGTGAATGGGATTCTGTTCCGGGCTTGTTTGATTCAGACTCTCGTTTCGATCCTTGCGACAATTATCATGAACGCTGTCCTGTTTGGCCTCTGCATCAGCATCTAAGAGGTCCATCTCACTTTTGCTCCTCCACAGTTTGTGGCCTCGTCCCGTGGTCCTCTCTATGAGGGTGGAGGTCACTCTGGAGCGGCTCTTCTGCAGCTTTCGAGCCTGGGCGTTGATACCTAACAGGGAGAAGAACAAACAGATGAAACCGTTGGGAATTTGATTTAACCCTGCTGTAAAACATGTGTTTGCACATGTTCTAATTGAGCTGCTATATAAACACATTAAGCACATGAGTATGTGCATGTAGTGATAGGGCAACACCCGTTTTTTTCCCCTCAAATAAGGTGAGGTGTGTGTGAGCCCTGCGTGTGTTCAGTCATTTGTACATTTTGTGTTTATGCCAGAGTCAACATGGAGAAGCCCCACACAGGAAACAGACCTCAGTGGAAAGAAAGACAGAGCTCATGGAAATAAAAAAAGTTCACCCACTCAGCAGGCGTCCACAAGCTGACACTGATAGAGAGCTATCACAAGCTGCACCATTCATAAAAGCAAAACACAAAACAGGACGCCGTGGCCCCAGCTGTGTCAACCACAGCCGGGGGCCTGCATTAAAATGATAGTAAGTGGTTCATAGTGCTGTAGTGTCCATGGTCTACAAAAAGTATTTTTCCGCTGCCTCATGCTTTGCAAATCAGTGGAAAAGATTATTTGGTGTGAAAAGCTTTTACGACATCATGTTAAAACTGTTAAGTGTTAAAGAAAGGGTGTGTCAATGGAGGAAGTTGACTCTGTTCGCACGGTGTCTACGATCTTCATTAAATCAAAAAATTCTCTGTCCTTTTTAATGGCAGCAAAAAAGGAAATTGAAGCCAAAATTTGTAGCAAATTGAAACAAGGGGGAAAAAGAAATCTTGGAGCTATTAAAATATAGTTTGGTCGGTGTGGCTTGGCTGATATTTCACTGGAAAAACAACGTTCCAACAAACCACATTTTTACTGTGAGAACTCTAAAACTGGATTTAACACTGACAATACTTCATTTAATGGTGCAAGCTATTATTACAGGACATGCCGACACCCTGAATGAGGACGCTGGTTTCAATGTGAAATGATAAAGCGCCCTTTAGGCTGCAGTCGGACACTCTACCAGCAGTGACGGTGTCTTTGTCTTTGGATGTCTTCTCCTCTATCGAGCTCCTCCTCTGGATTTCGAACCGCCTCGCCAGGCCTTCTCTGGGTTTCCATAGCGACTGCAGGATGAGAGGCTTCTCGTTGTCGCTCACCACTCGGAACCCCTCCGTCCTCCACCGATGGTCTCCGGTGGAGCCAATGGTGTCGCACAGAACATAGGACTCTGCCTCCTCCTTGCCCAGGCCATACCTAGACGACATTGTCAAGATAGATATTCATCATCACGATGATGAAACTAACACAAGAAAATTAAGTTAGCTCTCCAAAAGTGTGTTTTTGGAAACTTGGTCTTTGCATTGTAAAGCACAATTGAAAAAAGTGTCTACAGTATATGTAGGATTTGATATTCTTCCAATGCTCACCGCATCTCCTTCATACCCCAGAAGTGTCCAACCCAGTGATGACGGACTGAGTCACTTGAAAGCGACATAGACTGAACCAGTTTTTTACCAGCCTTTTTGAATTTTCCCACATACACGAACGGGCATTGCCCTGCACGTTTAAATAAATTCAAAGCAGCTATGAGTACATAACAATTCAACAAATAGGGGCAAAAGACAAATGCCGGAAAACTTGCTCAATTCAATACACTTAGTCAACACCGTCTTGGTTGGTCTGGTACGACCAGTAGCTAATGTTTGCTAATGTTGCTGTGTGATTGACATTGGTGAGTGACACTGAGTTCGTCACTCTTCTCCACTCCTGTTATGTGCTAGCATTTAGCTTTACCCTGTAATAACCACAGGTGGCCACAGTTGCCGCAGTTACACAAATTTGCTTCAAACCTGTATTAGTCTTTTTTTTGTCACTAGGGGGCAATGCAACAAGCTGGACACAACATTGACATATTACCACCAAGTTGATCCACTGAAAATATTGGCAGAAAATTGCCTTTTTTTACACATCCAGCGAACATGCAGCTCTAGTTTAAGCTCATCCAACTCCTTAGAGGAAATGTCTGGCTCTTTAGTAGGTATATACTCCACTAGAGTTGGGTGATAATCTGTGGGTTCGTCACTACATGCGACACCTTATCTGTCACTAATCTGACTGATAGAGGGGTTGTTTTTTTAGCACTTTGTTCAATCTAATCATCATCAAATTCTCACCATGAATATTCCATTGGACCTGCATACAGCACAGAAATGAACTTATCAAGAGTTGAATCTTGCCAGTGTGCTTAATGTATTTGCTATCCCATTAGTGAATAAGAAATCTATTAACAGTAGAGCTGAATGTCACAGCTGTAGTGTAAATTCTCACTGAGGGAAAAGAAAAACTGATTTACTCTTTCCTCTACAAGCTGAATACCACTCGTATTAATCATTCCATTATGTTTTTGGCTGAGACGTAAGCAAAGGCTGACAGACATTTACTCTCCAGAAGGGCCGCCTTAAAAGCCCCGGCTGACACTGGCTGACTTTCACACAAATCTTTGGTTTGTTCGAGACCCTTTCAAAACTACTAAATAAACTATTTGGCACACACACACACACACACACACACACACACACACACACACACACACACACACACACACACACACACACACACACACACACACTGTGTGCACTGCAATGCAATTATAACAAACAGAACAATGGGTCAGGTCAACTTTCATCACAATATACTAATCACAACAGCATGAATATGCCCTCCTTTCATCAACGGCCAACGCTTTGTGCATTGAGGACTGTTCTGACTCCTTTTTATATACAAATGATGTAGCATAAAGGTATAATGCAGCAGAGGAGGCATGTGGATGGACTTAATATAACTCACACAAGGACCCACACACAAAGCAGACACATATGGCAGGCAGACGCACACACACACACACATGCACAGATAACACATGGTCCTACCGTTCGAGGGCCTCTTTGACTAGCTCTCTTGCACTGGAGTGTGTGGTGGCCAGGACGCTCTTATAGTGAGCTCCCTCGCAGATCTCGTTTCCAAAGATCTTCAGGATCCCCGGAGCCGTGATCTGATTGGACAGCTCGGACGGGTCGTCCGCTCTAAAAGCATCTGCAGGGATCACTGCACGACAAGACGTGACAACAAAGGGATGAAGTTTTGATGGTGGGTCTCAGATGTGGTTCATTATTATTGATGGCAGATTTACCATTTACCATAGAAACAATCATAACATAAGCACTATGCGTAAATATACCTATGATCTACACAAGCAGGAAATTATATGTTTCAGTTGGGCCGGTTCCTCCATTTCTCGTATGCAGCAATGTAATTCAATATCACAAAAATCTAGTACTTTAAGTATGTATATTGGCCGTTGTATGTATTCTTTGTTTAGGACTATGGTTTCAATTTTAGTGATTTAAGTCTCCCTTTTACCTGAACACAATATGAAAGCAGGGATAACTGAACTTTCATGAAGTTGAGGTACTCACAAGAGAAAAAAAAGAATATTCAAATTCAAATCAAAGCGCTTATATGCTAGCTTTTAGTCTTGAGAATGGTTCAAACTACGAAAATGCTGAATCTTACGTTTCCCATAATGCAGTTGATTGAATCTTTTTGTTAGACCATCCGTTCCAGTTAAACACCCGCATCCAAGTCCACATCCCCGCTCAATAATGGAGACTGTTTGTTATAAATTTTGTAGTCTCTACACACCCAAGCTGGATCAACCCTGATGACATCTGTGAAACAGGTAGCTCTGTATATAGCCACAGCAAAAATCCCTGAATAAACAGGGAGAAGTGTAAAGTAGTGTTGACGTACTGCTTCCCTTCCTGGCTTGGATGGACAGCGAGGCCCTGATTCCCGCCGTCAGCGCCATGGAGCCAGAGTTGGAGGCAGAGCCGTGGAGGAAGATGCCCGAGAGGCGGTTAGTTTGGCGACGGATGCGGCTCCTGCTGGGCTGTCTGACGGCCACGGCCTCCGCTGACCTGCTGGTGGATGAACTGCCAGTGGATGAAGCCGATCTGATGAAAAAAGAGGAGCGGGTCCGTGATCAAGACGCTGAATCCCTTCCAGCTGATTTGTACTCTACCTCTGACTTTGACTGCTTGTGGAAGGGCAGTAGGAGAGCTAGGATTGTTCCCTGTAGGGTGCTGCAGGAATAAGCCCTCAAAATGAGTCAGCAACAACATGGGGAGCAACATGTGGTTCTTTAAAGGGGTTTTGGTGGGATGCTTGAAGTAAGGTCTGTTGTTAACAAAAGCAAAGAGATTTTCATGTTTTGTTCAAAAATATAAAATGTGTCAAGAAAAATTACCTATAACCGGAATTTGAAGCTTTTATGTGACATAAAGAAGAAGATCGCTAACAAGTGGCTAAATACAATTCGTCGGCCTTTAGCTTTGTGGTGGTGACATTAAAATGGCCCTATTATGCTTTTCCACTTTTACCCTCTTATTTAGTGTGTTGTAGAGTGTAAAACCTGAAGTCCACTCCTAAAAGGAGTTACCCTCCCCCTCAGAAACACTGCTCCTGAGCTGCCTGAAACGGCTCGATTGAATTCTCTCCTTCACTTCCGTAACTTGATGAGGTCACAATGAGCTCCTTCCGGCGGGTTTGGCCCTCAAGCAATGAAAGAGAGAGATGGAGCTGAAGCTCCGGAGGAAGAGTTTTTTTAATTTGTGAAACGTTGACCAATCACAACAGAGCAGCTAGCTGACCAATCAGAGCAGACTTTGCTTTCTGGAGGGAGGAGCAAGTGCTACAACGGAGCATTTCAGAGAGAGGGTGAGAAGAGGTGCTGCAGGACAGCCAGGATGAGAAAAACAAGGAGGATTATGAGCATTAACGCATGTAAACATGTTGTAACTGTAACTTGAGATAAAAATATATGCAGCATAACAGGGTCTGTTTAAGTCAAGTGACAGTGTTGTAGTTTTAGTTAGCTTTTTACTTCTGCCGATTGATTTCACACTTCAAAGATCATACAAGTTACGTTCATTGGTGAATCTTGCTGAACAAAACGTGGAAGTATCATAAGCGTTTGTGTCACAGAGCTTCTTTTCTGCAAAAGAATCTCGGAAAAATCTATTTGTCGAGGGAACCAATGTGACGCTAGCATCTATTGGCCTACATAAAAATGTCTTCCCCGCGTAGTTTCAACACCATTTAGTGAGCAGAGGGATGGGGGAAGGGGAGATAAATTGTTAAAAATGTAGGAGGATGATTTGATAGAGGGGAAAAAGCAGAGGATAGAAGAGCAGAATGAAGAACCACAATTGATACAACAGCAAAGGAGAAAGCAAAGTGATCAAAAAAGAGAAAATATAATGGAGACGAGAAGAACATACTAATTAGAAGGGGGGAAAAAAGAAGCAAGAGTAGCAGAAAATGTGCACAAAACATTATGCTACACAACATCATCACAACCTACATCACAAAGGTTCTATCACCAATGCAGAGTATACATACGTGTCTGTCTTTCAGCACAGTGCCGTCCAGTCCCCTCCACTTCCCTCAGCTCTCTCTCAGCACAATAATGAAATAATGAAGTGTTGTTTTATTTCTGACCAAGCCTGTAAGCTTCTTATCACCACAGTTCGAAGGTTCTCTGCACTTTTGCCACCCTTTGGGTATAAAAGATTTAAGATTTTTTGACTGTGTAGCTGGTTGGTACTGAACAACAGAAGGTGCTGTGGTGAAACATGATGGCACATGAGCAGAATGTCAGTGGTTTAGTGATTTTGATACATTAAACAGCTTTGAGGTTAAAGAGAAGTTTAGTGCTTAACTTAAAACTGCTGAATCCTGCATAATGCATCTTTTATCTGCGACAAACTCCCGGAAAAACTCACTATTTTGGCCTGTTTTTCTTTTCTATTCTCTCTGCTCATTTATGACAATGAATGTTCTTTTTGCATTGTGTTTCTTTTGCACTGTTTCCCAATGCTTTTAATGTATTATGTAAAAACGCTTTGAATTGCTGAAATGTGCTTCAAAATAAACTTTAATCATATTTTGTTGTTGTGCAGGCTCAATGAAAAAAAAGGTGCATTGAATGAAAAATATTTGATATCCAATGTGTTTTGATGAATTTAGTGTTTTAATTTTTTCCCCCTTTTTTTCGTTTTTACATTAGGTCTTTATTCCATTAAATAATAATATTTTACCAATTAAAGTGCTTATCCTTCTTAGGTACCTTAAAAAGAGAACTAGTAGACTGATCAGGATTTCCCAACGAAAAAAAAGAGAAAACAAAGTGACATATAAGACTTAAACATCATGACTCTCTGATAATCGGTCATACTCACTGCTGGGATCCATCACTTGTCTTTCTTCCCAACTTGACAAACCGTCTCTTTGGTGAAGCTGCGGGTAAAGCCGGAGGTCTCGCTGGGAGAGAACGCACCTCCTCGGAGGAGAAAGTCGTCTGGTTCATTGATCCCTTCTGGAGGACTCGGGTGCTTCTGCTCAACTTAAACTCTTCCAGAAAATGTCACTCACGAGGACAACTGGTCCCCATCATCGACGCGTGGACGGGTCGACGCGTGGACGGATCTGAACACTTCATATTATATATTATATTACAATAAGGACTAAGCACAGCTGGAGGAGGCAGTTCGGGTTCAAAGTCAGACCGAACCGGCTCTCCAGATGTGCGTCGACAGCGCAGCTGCTCGGAGATGCCAAGCGCGCACACACACACCCGCCCACCCATAGGCTACTTAAACCCTTCAAAATAAAATCCTCACAGGAGAATGCCCCCCCCACTCCCTTCTAAAGCCAATTAAAGCTAGGGTGGGCGATTTTGGAGAAAACAGCCGTTGAGATTCCGTCGCGTGCTCTCTGGCCTCTCCCTGCCACGCTACCTGCTGTAGCTCCTCCCACCGAACGTCAGTTATGCGCGTTCATGTGAATTCAGTTACATTGATAGGAAGACGAAACACGCAGGGACGCACCAACGTCGTTGCCAAGGTGACCGGACAGTCCCACAGCCAATAAGAACGGAGAATCGGAGCCTCGCTCTGATTGGTCAAAGTGTACATGAGCGGTGGCAATTTTTGGGTGCGGCCCACAGAGGCAGGGGAGAGCAAAGTTATGAGCAGATATTCTCAGAGCACTTCACCTACATATAGCTGACTGGCTATTAGGACAGTTTTGCCAAATATTACAGTAAAGAAATTACCCACCCTAGCTTTAACTTATATTTTGGCAGTGAGGAAAACTCCTGGGTTTGTAGAGTTTACCTGAAAGCAGCAGAGGACCGGTCGTCCTGTCCACCATGAACCGAACGAACCAAAGGACCGACCGCTGCCGCGTTCATGACCCCATCTTCTGGCTGGGCACAGATCTGAACTTAGCCTATAAAGAAACGAGTTTGATGTATTGCTATAAGCATCATTTATCCTATCATATGTCTTACTTTTTAGTTTTTATGACTTACAGCTCCTAGCCATATTTACTTACACATCTGTAACATTACAGCTCTCCCACAACCTCACTAACTCAATACTGTCAACAGAAAGGTTAATGCACATCTCTCCAACCAACTCATATTGTATTGGTCAAGTCACAAATACATGTAATCAAACAACTTCAAAAATAAATGAGTTTATAATAGTTTATTTCATCCATAATTTCTTATCAATCTGAAAATAAACATCCCCTCCCCTTCACCTTTAAACAGTGAAACACTGACAGCCACAGTACAACGTGATCACAGACAAAAATCTAACAATTTAAGATTATTTCTTTCTTAAATTCTTATTTCTTTCTTTATATTATTTAAACTGAAAACATGAAATTAACTCTTTAACTCATAAAGTCATCGAGTCATTATGTCTCAAGTCATGACGAGTCTTAAACTTCCAAGTCGAGTCATTTATTTACTGTCAAGTTGCAAGTAATCGAAACAGTGATTTCTTCATACAAATGAAGACCATTCATATGTATTTTCATGTTTTGCAACCAAAATCTAAAGTTGTATCTCAATCCATGACTCTGTTTACCCTGGAAACATCTGAGGGAGTACCTGTAACAGTTATTACTATTATCCCACCATGTTCTTATGCAATGGAAACATAGTTCACTACTCCAGTAAACAGGAAGAACCTTTAGATACGATTTGGCAACAGGGAGATATTTCTAGTGTTCTCAGCTTATTGAACCCTTTAGCTCAGAGCTAGAAAGCTAACGTTAAGTTAGCAAGATTCAAAGTCTATAACATGGTGTATGGTTGACAAATAGAAGGCTGGATATAATTTGACAGTAGGTTTTACACCAAATCAAGCTACCTATCTAGCCATGCCCAGTGGCGGATTTAGTAATTTGGGGGCCCAAGGCGAACTTAGCTAGGGGGCCCTTCAAATCCGTTCTTTTAACACAAAGGGACCTGTCAATACTTGCACTAAATAAAGAGTAGAATGTGAGAAATAAGTCTCGGATATAACACCAGTGTATGTCAAAATGCTAAATATTTATTTTTTCAGTTTACAGTTACTTCTCACCGGTCTTCATACATCAGTGATGTGTAGATATCTGGAACTGCACCTTTAAAATAAACAACAAAGAAAATAAATACAAAACATATTAAGAGTTTAACTTTTTTCATATACAATATGATATAAATTATGTACAAAAGTTCATACTGTATATCATCTTGTTTATGAAAATAAGAATACCTTTTGTCCACTTTTTTTGATAAAATGGGCATCAATTACCTTGGTTATCCAGCAGGACTTTTCTGGTAGATGTTAATGATGGACTTCTGTCTCTGTGACAAAATAACAGCAGGTTACTCAAGTAGTTACAGGAATTATATTGAAATGTACTGTAAAATGATTACCTTCTCTTCTTGTCCCTGTCTTTGTGCTCTCCTCCTTTCTCTCCTCCTGTGTCCCTCTCCTCCTTTCTCTCCTCCTGTGTCCCTCTATTTCTCTGCCTCTTCTTCCCTGTTATGCTTCTCTCTCCCTGGGATGTTATGTTCATGTCTTAAAAAAGCTTGTCAATTTAGGGAGTGTAGTTCTTCTGCTTCGTTTCCTCCCGCTTTCTCCTTTTAATCGCCCCACTTGGATATTGTCGCTTCATTTTTACTGTCAACACAAATCGTACGTAGCACTTCACTTCACTTCACTTCACTTCACTTCCGTCTTTCGCGGTCTTTCGTCTTTCGCGGTCACTCATGGAATAGTCCATTATAACACGAAAGGGGAGGGGGGAGCGATAATACGATTTGGGGATTTTTATTTTTTTTGTCTGTTTTTTCTTTGTTTTTTTCTTTGTTTTCAGTTTAGACATACACAATTATAATTTACAAACACAATGGTGGGGGGCTACTGTCTGGAGGCCCCAAGCCCCTGCTAAATGGGGAGGGGGCAGCTGGTTGGGGGGCCCCTGCAGGTTGGGGGCCCAGGCAGTTGCCTACCTTTGCCTTAATGGTAAGACCGCGCCTGGCCATGCCATGCACTGCACTACACAGATTCTTGTAAATAATTTTCTTATATTAAATTCATTTTGAAAATGTTTATTTTTTATTCTAATTATTTTTTTATTTAATGTAACCATCGCATTCATTTAAAACAATGAACAGACAGTTTCACCTGAACTACTTAGTATGTGTCCTTTATCATGAATTAAAAGACACCCTGCAGCCAATCCGAATCCAGTATTCACCCAGACCATGGCATACACATATATAAATAACATAAATACAAACAACTTTACAGTAAAACCTGGACCACCTCAGTATGAACGACTTCTTACTCAATTTGACAGGTCTTATAGCTTCATGCAAGCTATGAAATTGTAGTCTGGTGATCATGATTGACCCTGATGAGATCAGGGGTTATCTTGCCTTCACAGAGCTTCCTCCAGAGCCACAGAAGAAACGACACAACAGCTTTCACAGGCTGAGTGGTAAGTCAAGTAAGAAAAGTAAAGTAAAATTGATGTATTAAATTGGTGTGTTGCCCCTTTAAAGTTAAAGTTTATCTGGAAGACTTTTGATTTCAGTGGAGGACATTTCATTACAGTATTGTTACTCTACTCAACTAAAGCAAAGGATTCAAGTACTTATTATAACTAATGCCAATCTTATTGATCCTGATTCGTCGATACATCTATTGCTACCAGGATCACCAGTGCTAACACTGATACAGAATGTTTAATAACACCAATGCTAACATGAGGTTTCTAATACTACAGTGGACAATCCTAGCAAAATGAATACTAAATCTGATGCTAATACTTCATCTAATATTGGTGCAATTTCCCCTTTTTCTACTGCTACTGCTATTCCTACTAATAAGCTTATTGGAGTGTTAATGCCGATAATCAACATGGTCCTGATCCTGAAGCAGTGTGTATATGTGCCACCATTGTCCACTAGATGGTGAGCTCAGCCCTACAAACAGCTGAACCGCTTATGACACGCTGAATAGTTCACAGGAGGTGTCCACATTGTTTACATGGACAATGAAATAAAAGCTTTAACAGTGAATTTTAATTTTATTAGTCATTTTGTCATATATATAAAAGGCAATGTTTTCTATGATATCATCCTCAAGACTTCCCAGAGCTTTATTGACTTTCATAACATTCATTACATCATTTTTTACACCCTTCTTACATAACTTGACACCGCTGATACCCGAGGACTAGTGACAGCTCCCGCGGCAGTCAATCCAACACGGGGCTTCCCTCGCGGTGAGTTGACACCGGGCCAGGCCCTCCGCCGGCTGGCCTCGTTTTCCTGCCATCCAACTAATCGCAGAAGCATCTGCCCGCAGGCCAAGGGCGGCTCATCTAGGAACATGGAGGACAGAGGGGCTTAACGTCTTGGTAATCAGATTCCCCTTGTTGGACAAGGAGAAGTGACACCTGCAACCGGAGACACCTGCAACCAAAGCCTCACTGCTCCACAGAGCAGGGATTCCACTACAATATTCTTTGTTGGTGCCGTTTGACGAAATAAAGTTCCCACTCTTCACCAACATTAGACTAATAAGCTATTTTGCATAGCAAACTAAACACAAAGTAAGGCACTGTGCAATTATTAACTCTGACTTGCTTGCAGAACAGGCCTTTACTATATTACGCTTTTATCTGATGTTTTTGGTCAAAACCGATGGTCCACAGAAACCACCGCCACAACTCAAAAGATAACAGAAAACTTCAAAGCTCAGTAGCTCAGTAACTCTTTATCTCAGGCAAATGTAACCTTGCAGTTCTAAAAGGAACGCAAGTACAGCATGAATGAAATCAGAAGGACTCGGTAGCTCTCAGTATGTCCTCTGTAATGTATTTTAGGAAATGACAAACAGAAGGGATTTCAATTAAAAAACATTTTGGAGTTTCACTTGCAAGGGTGCATCATATTGTGATCTGACCTGGCGGTGTACCTGTAAAGCAACATGTTTCATGAGGCCTTTTCACACTTAAAGCAGCAGTTGGTAACTTAAAATGACTTTTTTTGTCATATTTGCTCAAACTATCACTATATCCTGATAGTAGTACATGTGACATTTTATTTAGGTTTCTCTGCCTCCTTTTAGCATTTGCAAGATTCCACCTCGCCCGAAAAAACTAGGCAGTGCTTGTTAAAATATGAATCCATTCTGTCACTGCATTGCCAATCTCTTGCCTCAGATGTGTTCAGGAAACATAATTCAGTGCAGCGGTAAACTGTAAAATGAGAACCTTTTGCTCCGGGTCGGTGCATACTGACACACAGCTGGGCTGTCAGCTGTTTCACACTCACACCCTTAAAATGTGGGAAATCCCACCCTGATCTTAGAGAGCTCTCTAAATGAAAAATGACTTCTAAAGTAAGAAAGATATTGTTTAGAGTTGTTATAATAATGAATCGTTAATAACATTTGTGATTTTGAGTGGGGAAATTCCGTAAGTCTGGAATAGCATACAGATTGTAATGGCTTTTCCATATTGTCTTTGACTTGAGTATCAACTAGACACCTTCTTGCAGTAAAAATTAAGTGTTTCTAAACTACTCACTCATGCAAAGGCAATTATGCCTAACAGACAAGTCTTAGATACTGTGTATACTGGTATTCGGGATGCCCTGGGACAGATTTCCATTAGGGGTAGCTGTCATGGCTCATGTGTATGTCCCAGCATAGGGTATTTCCATTGGTAAAGTTTATGGCAAGGCTGCTCAATGCTATACAGGAAGACATTTTGACATCTCACAGAAGAAAAAGCTCAGTTTGCAAATAGTGAAAAAAAATGAAAGGAGTAACAAAGTCAAAATGTCCGCTGCAAAACAAGGCATATTGCTTGCTTTCATTTCCAGATGTACAGTAACGGTAAAAAATGAATAAATAATGGGTTTGTCCAATGAATACTTGGATATGGAGGATGCGGAGGAGCTTCTTTCTCAGGTAATTCAATTCTTAAACCACTGACTTTCAGAAGCAGAGACATGTTTCACATACAAGGAATTTGCCTTGGTGTTTGGTGCATAACTATAAACATATTTAGCAAAAAACATAGCAAGTACTGTAACAGTCAAAAGGCATGAATAAACAAAAACAATTGACAACACAAAATTGTGAAAAAACGATGATAAAAAACATGTACAGAATTTTTAAAAATGAAGATTTCAACCGTTTTGTGCTGGAATGTGGCCGGGATCTTTACTGCCCGACTCAGGGTCCTGGAGGCGTTCAGGTCCTGAAGGGATCGGTAGAAGACACTGCCCTCTCCGCAGAGTGAATGACATACTCTGCAGTCTGCACTCGTTCTTGGGAGTGGCAGCGTCGTACCAGATGGTGATGTAGGAAGTGAGGATGGACTGGATAATGGTTATGTAGAAGTGCTCCATCATTTGTCTTTGGCAGGTTGAA